>NC_092686.1:35267311-35544811 GCF_964275005.1 Diadema setosum
CAGCATCTATCTAAAACAGTTCTAGGATTTGGCAGTATTTACCTTGAATACCAAAGAGTTCATCAAGTTGTTGACATTATTGAGATACCAATAAGAATATTATGTTGTCATTCATGTACTTGAAAATATCATTCTTCTATTAAAGACGATTGCGCAATTGTGGAATCCCCATGGATCTACTGTCAAAAGGTACCAAACTGTCTTTGTGTTCTGGGACAGAAAGTGCTGAATTGCAAAATTCGAGTATCATCGTACTATTGAACATTGTATGAAAACAGCAACATGGTGGAACTTTAGCCACATTAGAAAATTTGAAAGGATCGTGAAATGAGATATGTGGGCTTCATAGTCTTTACAGATTAGTTACCAATATTTCTGAGGTTTTAGTTAACCGTTAAGCTGCCGAATGTCACAATGTCACCTGCAATAACAATGTCATTGTAAGACTTCCTTTTTTTTTCATGTCGGAGAGATTTTCATCAGTGTATAATTCCATGTTTTCTGCCAAAATTATATTGATTGATTTATCGAATATCAGAACACTTCACTGGCATGACAAAACTAAAACATTGTATGATACGTTCAACTTTGTGTCACTTTTAATTGACATTAAGTGAACCGGATCCACTGATGTGGAGGTCAACAACAAACAACATTGCGGTTGAACTTTGTTTCCATTACAAATTCATTTTGACAGCTCGTGCTCGGAGAGACTGCACAATCGAAATGTAATCATTGTAATTTGCAGACCTGCCTCCGCCGAATCAGGATCGTTATGTCATTAAGGTGACAAGTGCTCAACGTTTCCAAGTTATGGTTTTGCGCGACCCGATAAGCACTGCGGTGCGGAAATTTAGACAGGAAGTCCAAGTTAGCGCGATTGCCAAAGGTAAACCGACAGGCCAGACCTGAGAGACAGCCGAACTCGATTACATACAAACGCTCACGGACATAAACACAGTGTATCATGATTACCTTTACACGTGTCGTTTCCATGTACCAACCGTCTGCCTCTATCTTGGACGAGTTTCAAGCCTGTGAACTTGTAGAATAAAAAAAAAAAAAATTGAAGCGCGATCAAATCAAGCGTCGAGGAATTTCTATATCTCGCATGTTTTAGCGTCCCTTCACACGTCGTGGACGCAATTCCGTACTATGAACGATTGCAGGAGAAGTGCATTGTTTTTGGGTGACGCGATTTCCCGCAAACACAGGAAAAGTGGTCTCACTCATATTCGAACTGGATGGTGAATTTATAGGGGAAAAACTTTCTTGCTATTCTGTCGAGTGACGTTTGTGAGACAATATCCGGTGGTGCTCCAGCGAGATTTCCTCGTGGAAATTTGCAGCAAACCATGGGTTTCCTCTATCGTGTAGCGAAAGGCAATGGGCAGACGATGGAGAACTGAAAAAAACGTAAAGTGACAGCAGTATATAAATTGGTTGGACAAGAAAACAACAAACAAACAGACGATCCCGAGGACGAAATCTACACCCAAACAGACAATGCTGCGTCACTTCGTTGAGAAACTGGAAACGTTTTTTGCCGGTAGATTATTTTTTTTTCCAGCAGTACCAGTACGTCGAGAATTTGATATCACTACGTCACTCCCGGTTCTGAATCAAAGCTAGATTATTCTCAGAAATGACAGAGGGCTAAATCCTCACGTACGCCTCAAATTGTATTCATTTCAAGTGGCTTCTGAACACTCATAAATATCGACTTATTTCCTTATTCTACTTCCCAGGAGGTGAAGGTTACACACGAAGTATGATTTGATTGGTTTCGATTTATTCCTTGCGAGAGGTCATTAACACTTGATTCCTGGTATATTAATATTGTGACTGCTGTCTTCAGTGTCAGAAACGCTTACTGGAGCATCGTATTTGGATACGAACGGACAATCGAACAAGAACGGAGAAAGCGTTACATGTTGTGCGTGGTAAGTTACATACCGTTATGCCTGAGATTGCCGCAATCTTCGCTTATCAACACAATCTAAATTGTGTCGCTGATACGTTATCCTGTGATCGTCGTTTTGGTTGTTGATTAGAATGTTATCGATGACATTGACGTTTTTGGAATTATATCATGTGCTGTGTGCATGAAACATTATATCCGCAGGAATGTAGGCATACCGGATTCCTTTTGCCTCTTTGTTAATCCTCGTATTTCATCGGCACGCAGCCCACTGGTAACGTGGCCAATACTTAGTATCGTTTTTGATTGACAAAAGAATATAATGTTCACGGATTGAGATTGCCACTCAAAGGCGGTCAATTTTGATAGCACTCATCAGAAAAAAAAAGTATTTACGCATTGCGATAACTGAATGTCACCTCCCACGCGCTCGTCATTCAAACATTATAACAGCTGATTCTTCACGCTTTCATTGTAATTGCTGCGTTGCCAAGAAACACGCTTTTGTTTAAGTCCTCTCCATTGGCGGTTCAATGCCCTCGAAACTTAACGCGTTCATACGCAATTCTACCTTTTTAGCAATAAAGTAGCAAGTAGGCCCTATATTTTGTATTTAGATATATCGGTAAGAGTGACGCCATTGTGGTCGTCTAGTGATCTTTTCCGTGACTTTTCGCTCTCACGGTAAGGGCAGTGTCAAAGTAGATAATTATTAAAACAATAGTCAGCAAAGCGTCAACTCAAATTGATCTTCATAGGATAAAAGTGTCCGCATAGAAGGATTTTTACCCTGCTTGAATATCATATTTGTGTTTTGTAACCTATGTCCTCTGGCTTTGTCACAACATAATCATTTCTTTGCCTTATCTTCTTGTGCGATTTTAAGCATGACAATCAAAGTGCAACATGTCTTCAACATCCCTGAGATTCTGCCAAATAGCACAAAGAATTTAATTTTACATAAATGTCGAAGATTTGACCTTCCTACACTAATCTAGAACTTTGATGGACATTCTTTCAATTTTTACTGTTCATCCACGACAACGAATATGTCCTCTTTCTTTTTGATACAGCAATGATTACATTTTGGCATCTGCTCCTTTCGACATTACAAACCTGCCAACAACACATGAATGAACTTCGATACATTTGCAGTTTAATCTCTCATCTCGTTAATCGATAAACCATACAAACAAAATCGAATGTCTCCATGAGGACGTCCCTTCTTGATGTATAAAACGTGCGTCGAAAACAGAACGCGACTGTCCTTTTTTTTTTGGGGGGGGGGTGAAAAGCTCCCGATATTATGTGTCTATTTATTCTTTGTCAATCTTTTTTTGTGAAAGGTACATATGTAATTTCTTTCACCCGCTACTTCAAAGGTTTAGGCGAATATTGTTCTCCATGGCTAATTCCCTCACGGAGGTATCGTTCATGTGCTCCATTGATGTCCTTGAAATATCTTATTTTGAGATTTTCCAAGGAGTTTTTGAATGTTTAGTCAGTCTTTCAGAGAGTGCTTCTAACAGTTTCCTTCATAGACAAAATCCACATCTATACTAATTTCCATTCTTTTTTAACCTTGATAATGACATGCAGTTCATAGCAAATGCCGCGCAGAAATGTGACTTAAAACTGTAGACGTGGGTGTCGAAATAAATAAACCACTCGCCTTCTGCCATGTCTGCTATAAGGCGTACGTTTAAAAGCACCTGAAGTACCTCCCTAACGTGCTAACAGTGAAGTTCTGATTTACGTTCTGTATTGAGGCAGTGAACAAATTATTGTTATGACAAAATGTTGGAAATTATGTCGATATCTATATTTCTGAAAGAGGAAGAAGAAGACGAAAACAGGAAACAATATAAAAAAGGCGAAAGACGGGAGATTAGGCTCAGATTTGATAAATGCATTGCGTCTTGTTGTTGTAGTTGGTCGTTTTTCTTCGTCGTAATGGTGTGAGAAATGAAAAAAAAAATCTGATAAATCTCCCCGAAGTTGTTTGTCAAATATGAATATGATAGTCTCTCCGATTCATATTTTGTTATCTGCTACGAGAAATCCTTGCTCCATTATGTCGTCATCCGGAACAATCACATTGAGTAGAAACACAGACCAGTTGTCGCTAATCCAGCTAGCAAGGCAAACGTCTAGCGGCGATACCCATCATCTTGACTCCCTCTGGACAAGATTCAAGATGCTCGATTTCTCGCCCCTCATCAACCTTCATTTGGGTCAATCCAATTACGACGAGTTTAAAGTGGACGATGCGGGATCGTCCTCCAGAGCGTCGATTCCATCTTCCCAAGTGTTTGTCTCAATCGCTCAACGTACGCGACTTGTAAACTCGTTGAGATGGACCGTCCATTGTTGCGGATTCGTTAAGCCTCTCTTGATTGGCTGCCAACGCCATTGAGTTCTTAACCCTTTCGGGAATGAAAATCAACATCTTACAGAACTAGAATTGACTATCTAATCAATCGTAACATTCTTAGAGAGAAATAATGAATGTGTTATCAATGTGGTGTATTAATAGTGCAGATAACAAGAATAAAAAAAGCGATATAACCCGTATAATGTACGATTTCTGGAAGTTTTCCAAGTTTACAAGGTCCAATGGCTTTGTTGTTGTTGGTTGTTCTTTTGTTCTTTTCCACTCCAATGTAAAATACACTTTCAGGAACAGTCATTCATAACAGAAAAACACCTAAACAGGTTACCAGAAATTAATTCAATCGAGAAAATAATATAGTAACTATATAGCTACCTCTTAATGTCACATAATCGGTCTTGATATTATCGAAATGTATCAAAGCCACAACAGTTAACATAGTTAAAAGATACCAAAGTCAATTTCAATTTCATTTTTTTTCCATCTGGTCTCTAATATTTATGCCGATTCATGTAAGTTCACTCAACAGCCAACACAACAATCTCAGTATAAGTACCACGTAACAGACAGTTAAATAATCTTCGTGCAATTCACGGCACATCTCTTTACACTTTTTCTATATGATATGTTTAACTCAATATTTTGAATTTGAATTCATTTCCACATCTCAGTGTGGAACACCCTGATCAGCAAAGCCGGTTTCCATACGGGTCCACATACATACATAAATGACAGTAAGATGCAACGAATAATATAAGCTCTTTTATTATGAACTTTATAATGATGATGCTCAATCAAAACTATTTTCTATTCGACATCATGCCCTTAACATAGAACCAAAAAAAAAAAATTGTGACAACCCTCGTAAAGCAATTCTTTTGTTTTCATAATAACTTTTAGCCGTGATACATAATTATGCGTTTTAGTCATGAGTGCTAAGATTCGGGAAGCGTCATCATTTGGACCTTTGAATCTGAGTCTATTATTTCCTTCACAGACTGCACGTCAGAAACGTTACTTCCTGAAGTCCATAATTTTTGTTGAGGCCATGGCAAATTTTCAAGAGTCACATTCAAGGGATAGAAGACTTTATTCTGAGGGTATATCCAAACGGAAAAGAGTTCGCTGAACTTATTTGAAAAAAAAAATAGTTTCCAAACTGTACAAATGGTACATTGGCAAGCGTGAAAGTAGAGGAATCATTGAGAAAAAAAAATGATATTACGTAATAATGTCAATTTTATATCATGACCTCTAGGACCAGTGTAAGCATGCTGAGGTGACCTGCCATGAGTGATATATACATATATGTAGAAATTGTTTGGAGTCACATTAATTTGAAAGCATATCACCAAAGAGGATGAAACAGAAACCGTTTAAAACTTGGAACATAGCATTTCTCCACGATTTTAATGTCGCATTTTTTTTTTTGAGAGAGAGAAAGAATATTATATATATATATATGCTTCCGCATGTTTTATGTAAGTTAGAATTGCATTCACAATGATGCTTATGATTGACTAGTACGCAGTTTTTTTAGAAGCCAGTCATCAGATCATATATCCAGTGTGTACCATTCAATATCTCAAGCACTGCTCGCATGACCCTTCAAGAGCACAAGGCGCCTTATTCCAGATATTGATACGATGTACTTCAGGATAAAATGTCGTTTGGTTTGACTGGTGTACCAGTCTTAACAATCCATTATGGTATCCAGTGCATTTCAAATTGATATCTTCTCCTGAGTAATAAACTATACATTTTGCCCTTCCTCCTTTATAGAGCTTAATACATTTCGATACCTAGGATTCTGTTTGCTTACATCAATAAAAGCCAGTTTACAATTAACAATCGTTTGTAAAGGCCTCTGAACCACAGACTTTTCAAAACATGGATTTATCTTCTAATTGGATGAGCAGTTTAAAAACAGCCAAGCAGTGGTAGTTTATATGGCTTTGATGATAGTTTGGTTAGTAAAGAATACACGTTCACCTGTGCATTCCGATATACACCTACTCCATGCAAGAATATTAACATAGTTTTCATCAAGGACATAACTTTTTATTTTAGATACCTAAGCCACAATTCAGTATCAAGAAAAGGTCTGCTCTGGCCTTATCTGGACGTGCTCAGATTGTATCTGTAAACTGGCTTATCGTTCCACTGTCGGTTGTCCTTTGAGGTTGTCAGGAGCAACCTATAATATTATGTATTGGTTTGCATGTAGACTCCGACAATTGAAATAAAACGGTCCCTTTCTTTTCCCTAGTTTTATTTGTTGTTGTTGTTGTTTTTTTTTTGTATATCAAATCAACATCATTCCCAACTGAATTGATAATATTTTTTTTTCTTCAGAAAAGTAAGTACTATTGTGCACATTCACACGCAGAACAATGCACCTTGCACGACTACAGGCACAATGTTTTTTTCACTTTGTTTTCTCGGTTTCCGTCCCTTTAATACGCCATTGTCAGGCTACCATCTTTTCAAGAATATAATAGGCTTATGATGTGCTGTCTGTTGCATATTTTTCTTCGTGAAATTTGTTTTTATAATACGTAGTATAGTCGTCGCTTATAACAAATTTGCAAGTTCCGTTTACATTGTATTTTATCGTCAGTAATATTTAAAAATAATTATCAATGATATAATTTTGTAATCAAATGTTGAAAGAAACATAAATAATACCAAACCCAGCAAACATTTTCTTTTTCTCGTGTAATTTAGACGAATGCAGTATATCGTTCGCGCCATCTTTCGAGTTACAAGCGAGCCATCTAACAGAAACTGTCAGGTGGTGAAAAGACTCTCCGCCAGCGCGTCAATTAACAATGTCATGTCAGGGCAAACTCTGTATAGGAGAGAAACCAAGGAAATCCACATTGTGGTTGCCACGATGTGGTGACAAGCAAATCTGTTCGCCCTAGCTCTTGAACTTTGTTGAACCGAAATCTCGAGTTCCTGGTTAATTTCTTGTTCAGCTTGATTTCACAGTTTGTAATGAAACAAAGAACCGTGGGTTCGTAGCTTAGCCCCAGCGCCTTCTTTCCATCAAGAAATTTGTATGCGACGTACCTCAAATAAACATTTTATTTTGTATTTTTCAAGCAGAAGCACCGAGAAAGAGAATTTGAAACGTTATTGAACCATGGGAACAATAATTTAGGAATTCTTGTAAGTTTCTTCTGAAAAGAAAGGAGGACCCACTGAGAAAACCAAAGCATGGTGAGGTAATGAGGTAAAAATGCTTAGCAGACTGCATGTCTGCTGTCTTGACCAAGTCGTAGAAATGTGTATGTACATGGGTCATGACATGTATAATATCAGTGATTATACACGGAAAAGGATATTTTGGGTAAAAGTATTATCTTGTTTGATTTTTTTTTTCCATCGGTATCACAAGATACATTTATGTTCACTGAACGCATGCAAGCAATCAAGTTCTCAATAATGTATTAAAAAAAATGAAAATATCGTTAACCGTACGAACCTGCAGAGGGAAAAAACTAGAAGAAATACGATCGTTGGCAATTCTGTATCCTGTATTTACAACGTACGTGCGCGCAGAAATTGATAACATTACTATTTTGAATCATGTGCCCTTCCCTACCTCCTCCACATTTCCACTATTTCTAGCTGCGTCAGTCTTATCTATCATTACAGAGTGTTAAGTTTGCAGATTAACGCTATGTATGTGTTCTCCTAGTTACATTTTCTTTTTGCACACACATTCAATATATCAGACAATTCAATATGAAATGAAATGTGACTTGCGTATGTGATTGCTACGCATAATTATATGTCGGGGTACCTGTTCTGCAGACTTGCAATATTATAAGCAAATAAACTGGATGAAAGTCCGCGTCTGTGGCACATAATGGAATTAAAATGATAAAGATGATCATTGGGACCTTAAAAGCCTATAACACCTTTTAACTTTTCTTGCATTAAAGGGTAGGAAACATAATTAGGATTATTCGTTCTACTTTTCCTGCTGCGTACATCACCACGCCGAGCATTGTCCCTGCCGTATGAATGTTGTATAATTTTCATCTGAGGTCACCACATGTGTTGAATATGTCTGCTCGCCTGTAAAAATGGTTTTGGTTCTCGTCCAAACGAATTAATGGTTATCTCTTGTCTACCCCAGCTCATTTTCCCCCAATCCAGCAAGTCATGTTACGCTGCTGCTGCTAAAAAAAAAAAAAAAAAAAAAAAAAAAAAAACACGTGACGATTCGATCTCGGGCAAACATGCCAAAGGCAACATCCAGAGTTTGTCGGATGTTGATTAATTGTTCGCTCATCCGCGCACATATTAATGATTGAATCTCTGTCTCAGATAACATGCACATAAAGTATAAAGAAATTAGAACAGCCATTATGTTTCAGTAGTAACCAAATCGCTTTACAGATTATTCACTGTAACCCCCCCCCCCCCCCCCGTCCCCCATTCATTCAACTTGCTTCATCAAGAGCTGATTGTGTTCGCTCGTTCGGTCTGTCATGTCTATACTGCTTTTTGCTTGTGACTGAGTGTTGCTGCGTCAGCGTTGGAATAAGAAAAAATGACATGATATTCTATTGATTCAAGCATCAAGTTTCAGATCAAGTTTTGTCTTGAATACTCTCTAATTTGGCCCTCCAGCACTTTATCTCATTGATGTCAATGTAATCCTATTATGTACTTGACTGTGTTTAGTCGACTTCGACACTCAATCCTTGTTGATACTTATACTAATGTTATCGTATACCCGGTTGAATTACTTTGTTTGAGAGAGATAAACGTCTCAGTGATGGTGTTCATTGAATGATGAGATGTAGCGAAACGAAAGACGAAACAAAAATCAACTGCCGTGTGTTTACAATCCCAGTTCGCAATGAGATAACCAAGCTATGAATACTTGGTGACTCTGCTGCAAGTGGCTTCGCTCAGTTTATATCCTTGTCAGGTTGCCATGGTGATGGGAAGAAGGGAGCGTGGCCGTTGCCAGGCTCTCACAAGATCGCATGCGATGTCATCGCTGTAGTTTCACTTGACAGAGAGAGGGGGAAGGATACGATCCTCTTTTTTGATACGCGACATTTTTAGAAAATTCACATGTTCCATGATGGATCGTATGGATCATTACACCTCCAGACAGTCTTAAATTGGCAACTTGATCATTTTTGTTCTTGCGCGGGACCTTACATGTGACTGTCCAGTAACAGACGGCGTCTACAGCCATAAAGGTGCACGGTAAAATCTTGGCATTAATGTTTAATATCAATCTTGTTTTCATCATTTTTACCTGGAAGCGTCTAAAGCTATAATTCTTTGCAATAACTCGGTCGGATGTTGATTTTATGTGTGTGTTTGTTTACTGCCTGTCACAGTTTTTGGCCGCTAGGAGTTCGATTGGCCCTGGGATTCTCCTGGAGAAGCCATCTCGCTCAGCAGTGTTGACGAGCCTCTTGCCAATTTGATAGGCGACCACATCCCAGTCCGGTCATGGAGTTGCGGCACACTTTCAGAGTACTCCTATGTGTCATCTATTTGTCATCGTTGCGGGTCACCGGTGATTCCAGCGAAATCGATGGTAAGTGTCCACTTGAGCAAAGACATTGTGAACGATTCGAAATAGACCAATCAGAGTCATTATTCACATTATTTGAAGGTCAGTCTAAATTGCAAAAAGAAGGTCCGGGTTGCCTTCATTCTTAAATGGAAACTGGAAATGAAATATCGCTCAATATAACCGATTAACTTGTTTAGATTCAATTGCTGATGAGTGAGTATCGATTGTCGATCTATTGACCTTCTGATTGCTGGGGTATACATAGTGTAGCCATTCACATTAAATCCCCATCATATAACTGACCCTATTGCATACCAATGAAAATAAAGAAAACAAGCATTTTTTTTCCTTAGTCGCAAAAGGGCTGCCGTTGATGTTATCTTTTATTCTGAATAGAGGAAATATTCCCGTATTTGCTTACAGTGTTTCTGACCAGACTCTAAATATGCGTTGACTTCATCGATTTTCTGTAAATCAAAACGTGAAAACATCTGTATTTATTCCACTTTAAAATCTCAGTAGCTATCACCATTTTTCATAATTGTGTTGTCTTTGTCGCCCTACTGTGTGGCAGACTTGCTTGTTTGGTGAATACCGCATTGTGTCCTAAACAATTAATGTCACTGTTGATTTGATGCTTTGCATCATTTTGCCAATTGTATTAGAAAACCGGGAATAGGAATGAATAATATAGATTATAATCTATAGTATTCATTCCTATTCCCAGTTTTCTATATCTGAAGATCTTCATTTTATTATACTATAGTGTCATCAAATGAAGATCTTCGGATACAGTTTATCTAATACTATGGCCAGGACTACAGGCCATGTGTGGAGTCATTTAATCTTATTTGAACTTTTTTTTTCCTGGTAATAAGTTCATATCTCGATAAAGTGTAAACTTTATTAGCTAGTTTGTTTATCTTTATATAAGAGAGGAAATTCTTTTTTCAAATCCACGTGCCGAGATCATAATGCCGTTTTATAGGAAATGGAATTTACTTTCGAATATTCAGAAAGAAATTAGTAAAGCGTATGATGTACGAGACCAGAACTCGAAACCGCAATGGTCCTTGGACAACTTATATTACGATTGTGTTACAGTATCATTACAATGGTCGTTATCATGATATTACCGCAGCGTTAGTGGTTTGACTCCCAAGCTATATGTATATTATTCGAATCCTGCATTAAGAAGAAGCTGTTTCATATTAACTTTTAAATCTGCGTCAGCCTCAATATGAATTTATCAAAACCAATCTACAATGGTAAGAGGGCTTCGAATTTACATTCATTACAAAACTAGACATAAAAGAAGTGAAGGAAAGTGGAAAGTAGAGCGGACCCTACTCTTGGTTTATATCCTTTCCATTTTACACAATATTGCAGCTCTACCTTTTTTTCAAACGGCAATGCGCATGAAACGACGTGCACGTGGCAAACTCCCGATTAATTCGCGTTCTGTGTATTACGTAATGTATTGATAGATACTTAAAGCAGGGTATCTCGTCCTTAATCTTGGGACTGTACTGTCTTCCCTTGAGTTAGGGCCATCATTCCTTTACGGCAAAACACGAATTGACTGCCTGACAGATGTAATTTCCGAGGTGTAATGAAGAGAAGAATCCTTCTACAGACCATTCCCGTAAAACACAGTCTTGGGGGGGGGGGGGGAGGGGGTATAACACTCATGAGATTCTTGGCCATTGTAATCTGTGAAACGGTCACGTGATTCAAGGATGCATGCGTGGAGGTTAGCAAAGATTTCGCGCACGCATAGTCTCGTTGATGAAAATAATATCGTCATTTGTGATAATAAAGAAATAATCTTTATACTATTAGACCATGGATTGTTGTAATCACCGACTCCACCTCGTCGTGCCGAGAGGTGCGTTATGTTGTCACCATTATGTAAAATTGCCTTCGAAAGCACAGAACCCGCAATAAGTAGTGATGGAGAACAGATACAATTGCTTATCGTTATCTTTATGCATAATTTATGTTACAGGAATGCATACTCGTTTTATGAATTAATTACGCCCTAAACAGAAGGTACCGCCTAGTCACAAAAGCGTTCTTATTAGATAGTTCATTCATAGATTATTTCAAAGCTGTCTTTTTTTGTTATACACATTGGATCTACCATTTACTTAAAGGCATTGTTGACCATTTGCAGATGAAACAAATATCCAGCTTTAGTTCTTCAAAATAATTCTAAAATGTGAGTTAGGGGTAGAAATACTCATGTAAATATGTTAATCAGCATAATCAATGTTAGATATTGTAAAATATACAACATGTTAACAATAGTAAATTGTTTCGAGACTAAACTGTCTACACTTATGGTTTATTGAGAAAAATAGTGATATCTCCTAATATTTTAGGCTTGATGGCAAATTTTTATATGTTAGGATGTTTTGTGATACAGCTGACCCACATATATGCATAAGATGTGATAACTAGAAAAAACAAAATTAAATCACTGCTCCCAATGGCAAACAATACTTTAAATAAAGGCCTTTCCTGTTTTTTTTTCTTATTCATGCATCATTGCATCTACTTCCGTAATTGATTTCCAAATTTTGAATCATACTTTCATGATGTACATGTTGTTTATATATTGTCCAGTGATATGATTGGTATTCTGTTGTGGAATATCACAAAATTTATTCAATAGGATGAAACAAAATCATCTCAATTAGATTAAATCCTTTGCCCACAAAGTTTACATGAAGTGCTAAAGCATTTTGTCGTTTTTTTCTACATGCATTGTGCAAATTACACTTTAGAACTGTAATCCTGTATGATACTGGTGATCATCTACGTGTATATAATTGCTGAACCAATGTCAATTGGTTCAGCAATAGTAGAACAATAATTTACATGAGTGACATTTGAAGTACATTAAATGTTCTTTTAAATGCGAGACACCAACTTTAAGAATCTTCCCTCCAGTTTGTTTTAAACATCATTGTATTCTCCAATCATTTGGGGTGACTTTAGAACAAAAGTTTACTGCCATGACTGTTCGTTACTTTCTGCAGACTTTTTTGTTTGTTCACTGGTCTGTTTAAAGATATCTTGCTGTACAAAATATAGTGGAAAGGATAGAAGTGCACTAGACCCTTAATTAGGCGCCAAACTGACGTTTTGGCCAGTCTTTCAGGTGGCAGAGCGCCCGCCATTGTATGCATACAGTCATGACAGTCCACCCGCGATGCGAAGTATATGACACTATGTCAATGCCATCATATTCAACTCACCATGGCATTTCTATGCTGGGAGACTGCAATGAAGTGATTCTAACTGAAAATGCGCTGCCAGTGGTGCTAGTTATGTACACTTGTTGATCTTAAATCGTTGTTGCTCTTGTAATTATCCTTTTGTGGCTGTTGTCGCTGCTGTTTCCTCTCTTCACGTGCTTGTCCGTATTCGTGTCATCTCTCTCTCTGTTCTTGATTTGACGTTTACATTATTGTGACTCATTATTTCTCATTCATTTAATGTGATTAAGATGAGGTATCTCGTCTGTAAAAATCATGTTTCCGTGTTTTCTTCTGATTGTATTCTGTGAAGTTGACGCTTGCCTAATTAAGAGGAATTACCAAACTGGTGCCTCACGTATTGCCACGTCGTCAACATTTTGATTTTATGATAATTAGGATAATCACAATGTGATATCAAATAATGGACAATAACGCAAGCAACACCTTGTAACCTCGTAACCGTGGAATACATCCTAGCATTTTTGTCTTTATAAATATGATTTTTTTTTTCCAGAAATCAAAGTTAAGACTTGTTTTGAAATCAAAGTGTCTTCTTTTACAAACCTTTGCTAAGAACAGCAGGTCGCCAACCATGTAGAGTATTGCACACACGAAACCTTAACCTAGATAAAAAATCTTTAGCCTTTTCTAAGTGACATTATCATGCTGCTAGGTCTCATGTCCTCTTCAGGTAGACTTTCCCTAAAGAGGAAATCCATCCCAAGAAAATTATTCCCTACACAACGAAACAAAAAATGACAAAAACCGGATGAGAAATAAGGAAAATATGACGTTTTGAAATTTCTTTTTTTTTTCGGCAAACATTTCTTGACCAGTCTTTATGAATATTCAAATGAGCGAGTTGATGATGTCATACCCGCACAATTGTCCGTTTATCTTATAATTTTATATGAAATTCGGGAAAAAATAGCTTTAGCTAATACAAGTAAAGGCATGTTCCCATACCAAGACATAGCAGAGTTAACATTTGTTCTTTTTAGTTTTTGGTGGTTTTAAGACAATTTTTATCTTGATACGCCTGAAATATGAGGTGTTTTTTTTTTTAATTCTCTATATGAAATAAATAACATATTGTGAAAGCATGATATCATCAACTCATCATCAAGAAAAATAAGTTTGAAGTATCTTCCTTATTTCTTATACGGCTTTTGTCATTTCTGAATCGTTCTGTATGATTTTTTTTTTCTTTCTTTTGAAGTCGATTAATTTTAGTGTGGATTTCCTCTTTAATTAAATGAATTTTACATAAAGATATGAAATCGCATTTCCGTTATGCATTGTTAAAAAGGTAAGGTATTCAGAGTTAAGACCCGAAGTTTGCATTTCAATGATTGCCTATTTACTTGCGATAACTGATTGATTGTTAATCCTGACTTTAAAAAATATGAAAGACAAATTAACTTTCCCCTATACTGTCTGATGCATAATGCCGTTTTTAATGCGAATCTAATTGCCTTAAATTGTGTTAATTGGATTCCACTAGAATTATTTCCGCCTAATTACACAAAAAACGCATACTTTCCCTCTCTCTCTCTATGCTTCCCTGTTTACCATTTTTGTCTCTCTCTCTCTCTTTCTCGTCACAGACAGCTGCGAAGATTCTGATTCGGCCGAGTCCAGCACCTTGTGCCAGCAGTTTCTACAGCTTGCCAGATGTCGTGGATTGCGCACTCCCGTGTGCGCCACCAACGGACGCACATATGCCACGGATTTCTCTCTAGCAAGAGCTGCCTGTCCTAGAGGACGAGCCAGCCCCATGTTTACGAGGCAGTCTATAGGAGCTTGCAGGACGCAGACGAGACCACCAGGTAATAGACGGATATGCTTTCGATATTCTCTTCTATGCAATAAATGATAATCGCATGATATCTTTTAAACCAAAAGTTTCTCTCATGCACATAAGGAAAAGGTAGCAAACTGACTTAGAAACACAATGTTGATCTCAATTCGAATCGATTTCTATCACTTAGCAGACGATTGAATTCTAGGCCAGAAAGGCATGGCGGTTTTTGTTTGTGTGTTTGTTTGTTTGTTGTTGTTTTTTCATAAAGGAGTGAGTACAAACGGGCTATTGCTTCGGGAACAGGGTGTGATATATTAACTTCATGGGAAACAACGTATATCGAAGGTTGATAGGTAATGGGTTGATCACCCAGTCTCTTCATTTAGCCGGTAGGATCATTACCTGAATTAACGAATTGATTCTTCTGCTCCACACCTTCTTCCGCGCAGTGCGTCAGCTAGACAAGAAAGAGTTCCGTAATGAGATTGACCGAAAGTTGTGGTCTTTTGTCTTTATAATAAATTTCCTCTTTTCGATGTGTACTTTCTGTTTGTTTGTTTTTTTATTGAAATAAGACATCATTTCCACTCAAGCATTTTTAAACTGCTGCAAGAACAAACTAGTTATTTACACAGACACCTTCGGGTTCGTTTTTTCAACTGCGTTATCGTTTCAAATGACCTTCTTCGTGAACCTTGTTCAGCAAACTTAATCCAACGAACCCACTATGGGGGTTCCTAGGACTCTAAAACAATCAAGTCACACTTTCTAACTGATGACGTCACTCATCACGAAAGATTACCTTACCAAATCCTGGTTTAAAAAAAAAAAGTTATGGGGGAAAGTGAGTATAGGCCTGTTATGTCTAGGTGCCACATTATTTCGGTTCAGAATGTTTATCGTATTTTATAGCCAGAGCATAAGGTTATGTTTCTGAAGGCTCGTGAGTCCCGAATTTAGTTAGTTTTCGTAGATGTTTTGAAAATGCCATGTAGTAGTAATGATTTACGGGTTCTTTTCCAAGTGCATCAGAAATGAATGACGAATATGTATTGGTAACAAACCAAAGTGTATTGTACTAAACATCTCCTATACAGTCTAACCACTAATCAATGTGTGCGTCGTGAGCTTGAAAAAACAACAACATAGCAATAACATCAGCCTGTCTCCCGGCATGCATCACGATCGTCTGAATCTGATTACATCGTGCACCATGGTTGCATGCTCCCTTTTTAGTTTCCCCACCAGCCCAGGGCAGGTGCGACTACCGCTGTCCGCCCGGGAGGCCGTACGTGTGCGGCAGCGACGGCGTCGTGTATCAGTCAGAGTGCCATCTGCGCAAAAGAAACTGCCGCTCCAGAGACAAAATATATGTGATTAGAGTAGGGCGTTGCCCCGTTAAAACTACGGCAGCGGCCACCACCACTGCCACGACCAGTACTGCCACAACACAGCCGCCACAAACAACAACGCCGTCGAAGACGACACCGCCTGATATGATTGGTAAACGTAATTTGGGGGAGGGTACAACATCCGTATGTTGGGCTCTACTGACCAGAGGAAAAAAAATCATCAAAATTAAACAAGTTAATGATTGATGACATATCATCATATTCTTGTAAACACAAAGTTCTTATTAACATCTACTTGGAAAAACAAAATGCGAATTTTGCATGAGACAAGCTGATGGTCTCGTCCGGGTGTATTTTGAATAACTGGTGGGGGAGGAGGAGGGTAATGCAAAATCTCTTCATGTAAATCAATATGATTGAATGGCAATTTAAGAATGCATAGGTAAAAATTGCGCCTGATGGAATTAGTTATGATTACACTGAAACTGCAACAGCTTTACTCACTCTGGGATTACGCAATTTTAAATGGCAACTTTTCTTTGAGTTCTTTGTCCTTCCTCCTCTTCAACTGAATCGGTCTGTTCACGCAGCTCTGGTTATCTAGCAATTTTACACCGTGGGTTATTCAAACCAAATAAAGGAGGTTTCAAGAAACCGATTTAGGAAGGAGTCTGGTTTAAAAAAAAAAATAATAATAATAATCAAACAGTTGAGGTCTATGTCATACTAGCGCTGCTGGTCTGTGCATGTGTGCGTGTGTGCATGTGTGAGAGAGTGGGTGAGGGGGCATATAACATGTGTCAATGCATGGCAGTTCACCTATGGGGGCAGTTGTACGTGTGTGCGTGTTACCCTCAGGTGTTTGATGCAACTTCTTAAATATGCTGTTCTATTTTGTGTCAATACATTATGCTGTGACATGTATAAACGCGCTGTGCATATCCATTTCACGTGCATTGCGGTGATATGTTTTGCTTGCTTGCATTATGAATATTACGCAATTATCATGTGTTTGTCTAGACTCTAGATGAATTTGTACTAACTTGCTTTTTGTGTTCTGTTTCAGCCCATTCCATTCTGCAAAATGTATCATGTCAGCCATCCTGTCGATCATGTTTGTTTTACGCATATCTATCGTCATTTTCTACTCATTTTTACCATATTCATTCATCCATATACGTTACGATACCTAAACTAAGAATGTATGTGAAAATGGAGTTTTCTTGTACATCATAAAGACAGTTGTCACGCCGAAATAGTCACAAACGCGCGCGCGCACACACACACACATCTACCCATACACACATGCATAACTAATATACGATGCATATTTGTATACATGCATATTATATTGTATAATTCAAATATTTTTAAATCAATCTTTCAATGTCCAACTGCATTGCAATCTCCCTGAACGCCAAATGATGCAGAAACTTATCACTAACATGTAGCGGTTTCACAGCATCCCTTTTTAACACTAAAGATTTGAATCCCTTCTTAACTGTAGGAAGGAAGCGCTAAGGATGACGTCATCATATATGTTATACTTCACATTGTAAACGGGTTTTTTCAAGGTCTACATTCACGTCTGTTGTAACGATTTAATTCATATAAGCTTCGCCTACATCAACAGGTATATCGATCAGACAAGCAACAGCCGCTTCCACCTCGAAGGGACATACGCCATCCACCGCAGCATCAGCAGATACACCAACAATACGAACAACCGATAGTGCTACTTTGAAGGCGGGGACGCCTCCGAACACAAGAGTAGGATCATCAATAACAGAAACTAGAGATGTTACCACTTCGACAACAACGATGCTATCAAGCACAACATCAGCAGGCTCCTCCACAAGACAAACAACCAATGGTGCCAATCTGATTAAGGCAAGGACGCGTGGTCTGAGCACAACATCAGGTTCCTCAATACAAAGAGCTAGAGATGTTACCACTTCGACAGCAACGACACCATCTGGCACAACGTCAGCAGATACATCAACAATAGAGAGAAGCGATAGCGCCACATTGAGGGCAACGATGCCTACGAGCACAGCAGTAGGTTCATCATTAACAGTTACCACAGCAACGACGCCATCTAGTTCCCTATTAACAGCTACATCAGCAATACAAACAACAGACAGAACCACTTTGAAGGCAGCGACCCCTCCGAGCACATTAGGCTCATCAAATACAGAAACTACACATGTTACTACTTTGTCTGCAACGACACTATCTACCGCAGCATCAACAAGTACATCAACAATACAAACAACCGACAGTTCCACTTCGAATGCAACAACGCCTCGGAGCACAACAGTAGCTTCATCATTCAGATCTACAAATGCTACTACTTCGATAGCAACGATGCCATCTAGTACAACATCAGCACGTACATCAACAATACAAACAGCCGACAGTATCACTTTGAAGGCAACGACCCTTCCGAGCATATTACGCTCACCAACTGCAGAAACTTCAGATGTTACCACTTTGCCTTCAACGACGCCATCTAGCACAACATCAGAAGGCACATCAACAATACCAACAACCGATAGTGCTACGACGACGCCATCGATATCAACGTCAGAAGGTACATCAACGATACAAACAACAGATAGTACCACTTTGAGGGCAACAACACCACCAGACACAACACCAGTTGGTTCATCTACCATACAAACCACAGATGTTACCACTTCAAAACCAACGGCACCACGGAGGACATCAGCAGCAGGTACATCAACACTACATCGATTCTTTAACTTTATAAAACTACTATCTCCATGAGCTGCACGCGTAGACATAGTTTCTTCTGCCTAAACGAAACGATTCTTAATATTTACTTTCTTATTTCTCCCCCCCCCCTACTGCATTCAACATCAGCAGGTACGTTAACAGCACAAACAACCGAGGGTATCACTTTGAAGGTAACGACGCCTCCGACCATAACATTAGGTTCAACAACTATAGAAAGTACAGATGGTACAACTTCTTCTGCAACGACGTCATTTAGCAGAACATCAGCAGGTACATCAACAATACAACCGACCGACAGTACCACTCCGAGTGCAACAACACCACCAGACACAACATCAGTTGGGTCATCTACCATACAAACCACAGATGCTCTCTCTTCAAAAGCAACGACGACACTTAGTACATTAGCAGCAGGTATACACTAACAGTGGAAACTTCAGATGAAATTACCTCGAAAACAACAACGTTATTAAGCTGAAAGTTGTAAACGATGAACTTATCTAATGCTGTTTTTTTTTTCTGCTGTAACCCCTCCCACGCATTCAGGTCAATTATTTTCTCTTTATCTATGTAAATTCATCGACTTCTCCCCCATTAGTTCACATCTTCACTCATGCGCTGAACGATTCTTGTACGATGTATTTGATATGCATGAACTGCACATGTAGACACAGTTTCCTCTGTCTCAACGAACCAGTACTTCATATTTACTTTATCGTTTTCTTTGTACCCCACTACAACATCGACAGCTATATCAACAATCCAAACAACTAGAGGTATCATTTTAAAGGCAATGACGCCTCCAAGCACAACATTAGATTCATCAATAACTGCAGATATTACCACTTCAATAGCAACGGTGCCATCTAGCACAACATCAGTAGATACATCAACAATACATACAACTGACAGTGCCACGATGGCGCAACCGACCACAACGCCAGTAGATTCATCAACAATAGAAACTTCAACAGGTATATCAACTGCAGATCTTAACACCTCCACGGCAACGACGCCATCTAGTACAATAACAGTTACTGATAGCTCTACGGCGAGGCCACGAACCACGACGTCAGTGGGTTCATCAGTGATAGAAACTACGACAAGTACACCAACAATACAAACGACCGATAGTACCACTTCGAAGGCAACGACACCACCAGACGCAACATCAATCGGTTCACCCACAATACAAACCACAGATGTTACCGCTTCAAAACCAACGACGCCTCTGCGGACATCAGCAGGAGGTACATCAACCGTCTATACACTACTTAAACCTCAGACGTTTGCGTGTAAAGCAACAACGTTCTTGAGCATTTTGTTTTTCTACTGGTATCCCCTCTTACTCTGCAAATGAATGTCGATTTTCCTGTCAGAGTATGTTATTTATCCGTAAATATTCATGATCTTCATCCATGTGCTTAACGATTCCGTATCTGTTTATTTATCTATTTGCATGAACTGCACAATGTAGACACAGGTTCTTCTGCTTCGACAAACCAGGATATCATATTGATATATATATATGCATATGTTGTATTGGTATTTACTTCGAGGTTTCTTTTTTCACCACGTACAGCTTTGGAGGTTACGTCAACACTTCAAACAACAATTAGTACCATTTTGAAGGCAAAGACCCCTCCGAGCACAACATTAGATTTATCAATGACAGAAACGACAGATATCAACACTTCCACATCAACGACACCATCTAGCACTATATCAACAGATACACCAACAATACAGACAACTGATAGTTCCACGACGACGCCACCAGCCACAACGTCGGTAGATTCATCAACAATAGAAACTACGACAGGTACATCAACAATACAAACGACCGGTAGTGCCACTTCGAGGGCAATGATGCCATCGGGTACAACATCAGTTGGGTCATCTACCACACAAACCACAGATGTTATCTCTTCAATGCCAACGACGCCACTGCGGACATCAGCAGCAGGTACATCAACCAAAAGCAACAATGCTGTTAAGTTTGAAGTTATAAACAATGAACTTACTTAATAATTCTTCCTACTTTAACTCCTTTCATGCAGCGAAATTCATGTAAATCATTCTGTCTGTCATTTATCTATGTTAATTCATCGTCTTGTCCTAATTAATTTCACATCTTCATTTTATATAATATACGATATTTGTTTTCCTAAACTGCACATGTAGACAAAGTTTCTTCGGTCTCAACTAATGAGTGTCTGATAAATTATTTACTTTAACTCCCCCCTCCCCCTCCCCCCCCCCCCTTTGTACAGCTTTGGCAGGTACATCAACAATTCAAACAACCATTGGTACCATGTTGAAAGCAATGACGCCTCCAAGCACAACATTAGATTCATTAGTATTAGAAACGACAGATATCACCACTTTCACAGCAACGATGCCATCTAGCACAGCGACAGCAATTACACCAACAATACAGACAACAGGTACTGATAGCTCCATGACGACGCAACAGACCACGGCGTCGGTGGGTTCATCAGTGAGAGAAACTACGACAGGTATATCAACTAAACAAACGACTGGTAGTACCACTTCGGGGACAACGACATCACTAGACACAACATCAGTTGGTTCATCTACAATACAAACCACAGATGTTACCACTTCAAAACTAACGGCGCCACGAAGGACGTCAGCAGCAGGTACATCTTTGCTACGAACGTCAGATGTTATTAACCTCAAGAGAAAAGACGTCAGCAAAGTTATTTACGATGAACTTACTTTATGTTTGAGTTTGTTCCTTCTGTGACCCCCTCCCACATTTTGATATCTATGTCAATTATCTTGTACATTATCTATTATCTATATTCATTTATCGTCTTGTCTTCTTCAATATGATTTTAACTACTTTAACTGCATTATTATTTCTTTCTGTCAACTCCACTTGTAGAAACAGTGTCCTCTACCTCAACGAGCCGGTATCTAATATCTATTTTCATGTTTTCTTTATTTTTATCTTTATCCTTTTTACTTGATATTTACTTTCATGTTTTCTTGTTTTGTTTTGTTTTGTTTTTTCTTTTCAGAACAGGATGTAGCTGAGTAGGACCTTCAGAAAAATTATGCATTTGTTAGCCGAATGACTGCATGCTAACCGAGCAGCGATAATAATCTTAGGAAGATGTAATGATTTTACGATTGATGATGATAATAATATGTGATAACAATAATTATAATTACTGTCAAATCACACTGATAACCAACATATTTGATTTGCACTTCAGCTTTATTGACTCAAATTTATAAGACAGCCGTCACCCTCAAAGTAGCAACATACATACAAACAGACATAACACATTTAAAAACACACTTACAATACATGGATATTATTGTATTGAATTATGTAAGATACATCTACACGTAAAGGATAAGGCCCTTCAATAACATACGTAGAGTGATCCATAAGAAAAAAAAAGTAAGGTGTTAAAAAATCGACCATCTGTACTACAATAAGATCCACGATTGTTTCACATTGAAAACTGCAGTCACAGCAACATCTACATCAATGCCCATGACTGTTGCAACGATTTCCTCTTCAAAACCCACGACTGCATCAGGTACACCAACAACGCTAACAACAATCGATATTACTTCGACAGCAACGCCGCCACTACGCACAACATCGACAGGTACATCAACAACACAAACAACTCGTGGTACTACTTCAAAGGCGACGACTCTTCTGAGAACAAGATTAGGTCCATCAACAATGGAAACAACAGATGCTACCACCTCGGTAGCAACGACACCATCTATCACAACATCAGCAGGTACATCACCAATACTGACAACCGATAGTGCCACAACGACGCCATCAACCACAACGTCAGTAGGTACATCAACAAAAGAAACTACGGCAGGTACATCAACAACACAAACGACCGATAGTACCACGTCGATAGCAACAACATCCCCAGGCACAACATCAGTAGGTTTACCAACCATACAAACCACAGATGAGACCACACAAAGAGCAACGACGCCACTGATGACTTCAGCAGCAGGTACATCAACACTACCAACCTCAGATGCTATTGCCTAAAAAAATAGAGTGTAGACACACACGAGTCATACAACCCACGAGCCATACAGACCACGAGTTATGCAACCCACTAGTCATATAGCCCACGAGTTTATACAACTCACAATTTATACAGTGTGTGTGAACAAGGCCTATGATCTCGGCATCATGTGAAATAGTCCTACGGTCTAGGAGCTACACATTGCGCAAATAACTAGGCAAAAACCCAACAAGGTTGACATTACATGCATCATTTGTCCATGAACTTGACACTACACAATATCAAGCTCGTGGGCAAAATGAATAGTGGGTGCCTAGCTCGTAGGGTGACTTGAAAGAAACGACGCTATTGAGCTTTATAATGTGGTACTTACTTGATATTGTTGTTTCTTCTACTCTAGCAGTTCCCACGCTGGAAGTTCATGTCCATTTTCATCTCTGCCATTGATCTTTGTGAATTCATCGTCACATCTTTCTAAATTTGGCATCTTCATTATTATGCATGACGTTTAACTACTGTATAATTATCTATTTCCATGTATTGCTCATGTAGAAATTGTTTCTTTTGCCTCAGCGTCTCCGTATTTCATGTTTGCTGTGATGTTTTCTTCTTCTTTTTTTCAGAAGATCATGAAGAAAAAAAAATGACCATAAGAATATCATGCACACTATTGACCGGATAATGCCAGCATGCTGTCTAAGCAATGATAATAGTAACATGAAGAGTTCATAATAATAACAATGATGTTGTTAATGTTAATGATTATAAAATAATGATGATAATGATAATGATAATAATGATAATAAAACTAACAATAACAATAATGATAACAATAATGATATCAATAATAATGATAATGGTAATAATAATAATAATAATAATAATAATAATAATAATAATAATAATAATAATAACAATGTGGTAACAACAATAATAACAATAATTACCACTAATAATATTTATAGGTTTAACAATAATAAGCATTGATAACCATCATTTGTGCTTGCATTTTACCTCTATTGACGCGCTGGTGGAACACTTATCATCACAAATGTGTGACATACATCCACATACAGGCAAGCATACATACAAACAGTCATTATCACACATTTACGAACACGCACACAATATACATAAAATGATAGTTATGTAAAATATCTACATAATTACAGTATATGAAGACTACATCAACACTTCCAAAGAAAAGGGGCCTTCATTGACACACAGGCCATTCCCAGGTTCCTTTGCAGGAAAGAAGGTGATGCATGGATCCTTATTTTAGTGTCCAGTAATGATGTGCAAACCACCATCTGCACTACATTCAAAACCATCATTGTTTTACACCTAAAATTGCAGTCATAACAACAACATCTACAACGTCGACTGTTGCAACGATTTCATCCACATCAGCAGCTACATCAACGACGCCACCAAGCACAATATCGGCACGTACATTGACAATGCAAACAACCGATGGCACCACTTCGAAAACAACAATGCCTGCGATTGCAACATCAAAAGGGACATCAACAATACAAACAACAGACAGTACCACTTCACAGGCAACTACGGTTCCGATTACAACCGTAGGTTTATCAACAATAGAGACTACAGATGTTACAACTGCAACAGCGACGACAACAGCAAGTACATCAACAATATCAACAACTGAAAGTGCCACAACGACGTCACCAACCACAACGTCGGTAGGTTTATCAACAATAGAACCTACGACAGGTACATCAACAGTACAAACAACCGATGGCACCACTCCGAAGGTAACTACACCACCAGACACAACATCAGTGAGTTCATCCACAGTACAAACCACAGATGTTACCACTTCAAAAGCAACAACGCCACGGCGGACATCAGCAGCAGGTACATCAACACTACAAAATTCAGAATCTACTATTTCGAAAGCAACGACGCCATTGAGCATACATTTATTACCGATGATTGTTTTTGATGTGTTCCCCCTCCCCCCCCCCCTTTTTTTTTTACTCAAACCTCCTATTACGCTCCGAAATTAATGTCATTAATGCAGTCTGCCATTTCAATATGTAAATTCATCGTCATGCCCACTTTATTTTCATAACTTTCTTTCGTTGCACAACGATGCTAGAACTATTATATTCATTTATATGAGCATACAATGTTGATACATTTCTTTTCTTTTCTTTTCTTTTCTGCCCCGGATAGTGAGTCATCGTGTCTGGCAACTTACTAGGCGAGCCAATACTTGATATTTTACTTTACATGTTTAATGTTTCCTTTTCCAGAACAAGAACATAAAAAATATGATCATACAAAAGCCATGAACAAATGACATCAGCATGCTTTCTGACTAATGATAATAACTATTACGAAGATGTACACACACACACACACAAAATGATAACAACTAATAATGATAATGATGATAGTAATATCAATAGAATCGGTGATAACCAGCATGTTGTGCTTACATGTTACCTCACTTGATCGTAAAGTTCTCATCCCAAAGTAGTCACATTTACGCACTTTCAGGGAAACATATTTACAAACAGACATAATCACACATTGACAAACACACTCGCAATGTTTGTACACAATATAACTATTCTCTATGTATGTAAAGTGCATCTGCACTTCCAGGGGATAACTGCCTTCATTAACGAGCATGTCATAACTCTTTCTGTGACGGGGGCTAAGGTGTTATCAAGGATGTATCAACCTCCTTGATGATGTTGTACATGGGTCCGTAAGCAATGTGCAGTATAATGATGTGAAATCGACCCTCTTCTCAACAATAAAAACCACTAATGTTTCACACCTATAACACTGCAGTCATAACAACATCTACAACTATACCCACGACTGTTGCAACGACTCCAACCACAAAACCCATGACTACATCAGCAGGTACATCAACAACGGAAACAACAGTGGTCACCACTTCGACAGCAAGTACAACATCGGCAGGTACATCAACAATACAAACAACCGATGGTACCACTTTGAAGGCGACGACCCCTCCGCTCACAACATCAGCAAGTACATCAGCAATACAAACAACAGATGCTGTCACCACGAAGGCAACGACGCCATTGAGCACAACATTACCCACAACAACCGCAACAACAGAAGCAACATCGCAAACAGTTAAATTAGTAACAACAACCCCTCCTGGAACCACGACAACCTTGCCGACGTCCCCACCTGGTATGACCAGAAGGCTTCCAAGTGAACCTTTCAGTTGTCTTCTTCGAGTTCCCTCCCCCTCCTTTCCTCCTCCGCGTTCCATGATTCTTTCTTCCTTCAGCAGACTGTTATAACAGCGCCATCTAATTTCTGCACTAGGTTCCGTTATTCTTTTCTTCTGTCATCCAACGTGATTGAAGAATGATGAACGTCGTGGACGGAGGTAAAGTTCTAACGTACAATGCTCTGTAACTAATCGTAGTATGGCGACACTAACATTGGCATTGGTAAGTGTAAATGACGATATGATGATACACGTTGCAGACCAATTTAGTGAGTCTCATTCAATGTTTAGTCTGCCAGCATGACCCGCACAACTCTCATGGCTTTCCTTGCTTCGTACAACAGACACAATGATCATAACAATCCCAGTGGTAGGAAACAAAAACACCCTGCATTTAATATTGATGTGGTTCGACTAAATCAATATGTAGCACACACGCATGGTCCTCTTCAGAGCCTAAATCTCACTTTGCAGTTAACAGCAATACGCAGTAACCGCTGCTTCTCTCTCGCACTGAGAATCTATTTTCGACCAGGCGATGATACAGCTTTTCACTTCTGCAGCTTGTTCCCAACTAATTCGCTTCTTGGTCATCCTCGTTTCACTTGTAACTAACAAAATAATGACCAGCGATACTGATTGTACACACCTTGTTACTATCACTTCCGTCATTATTGTTGTTTGATGTAATTAGCAGTAGGTTTTTGCATTGGTTTTTGCTGAAAGCGAGTAATTTTGCATTTAGGCTTTGGCTTAACAAACATGATAGCATCAAAAGTGTTATTGGCTTGATAATCAGAATTATCTGTTTTGCTGTATTTTTGAATAATCACGATAATCATTATCATAATCACTCCTAATATCATTGCATTTAATTGTTATAAATGCTGTTTTGATTACCATGTACACATGCATATTGCTATAGTTACACTTTCTCCTTTTGAAACGTTTAAGTACCACCTCTTTATGCAAAGGGCAAACTGAATATTTAGGTTTGTGGTTCGTGAAAGCTTTGGCGACGAAAGCATGATACTTCCCTGTGCTTTTCAGAGACAACCAAAGTGTCAACTCGAACAAGAACATCGCCGATGATAACGACGGTAGCGACAACTGTACAACCATCAACTGTACCATCGACAACGTCAACAACACAATTCACATCAGCGACAACATTCGTATCAACAAACAGTCCACAAATAACAACTACAGCACCAGTAACAATATCAACAGAGGTCACGTCAACAACACCTGAAACAGTAACAACACGACTTACAACAGAAGATGCCACAACAAGAACACTCACGACAGAACAAATACCAGTTCTCCCACCAATCATTATTGAGAAAAAATAAAACTTCCAAAACAGTGCACAAGATGTATGATGATTAAATTTTTTAATTGAACAGAAGCCAACTGAAAAGTACTAGATAGGATATTTACATTACGTTGCTACTCTTCGATGTCAACCTGCACGAAAGTTTTATGTTTAATAAGTTGGATGATTTCGAATTATCAAAAGTGGAGCAGAATTACTCCCGTCGATATCAGTTGCAACTGAACAGTTAATGTCTCTGCTAAATTTAGGAAAAGAGCATTCTTAGTACTTCAACCAACAGTTTAACCAAATATTATTTCAAAAGCAAGGGTATCTGCACATATCATGACAAGCCGCGTAACGACGACGTCACACAAACTTCATCAATGATTTAGCCAGCAAGTCTTGGCACAAATAAAAACATCCACGACAAATAGTAGAGATGGAAAAAAGAACAACCAATGTGCCTTACAACGCGCTCATCAACAAATCCTTCAAACACGTCAAATCCTCAATCACAAAAAAGATAAACAACATTGTCCAATGTGCCTTCAAAAACCATGACGTTAACCACTTGTTAACCAAGTTAGCCGTCATTAAAGCACGCTCTGCACCGCAGTCCACAGCGGTGTCAGTTTCAACTACGAAAAATAAAACATTGACAACTGTGGCGTCAAAATCACCCACAACATCGGTGTTTACCTACCAATCAGCAACTTCTGCATCACAAACTAGATTGTTGCTCTCTTCAAACATGAAAATTGACGCACAGACAGCATTTCCGATAATACCATGTACAACACCGTCGTCCAACGGTATAAACTGCAAGTTCTTACCCACACGAAGCTACAGTGGTGTCTTCCTCACCAATGCAAAGTACAATGTACAGCAGTGAAAACATTGCCAACAATATCATCCACAGAAACTACAACACAAGCGCCACTAACAAGCCTGCCGACAATACCAACAACAACGTTGTCAACGGTAGCGACAACGGTAGCTACAACGGCAGCTACAACTACGCAAACCACAAATGTCCCGACAAGCTCTACACCAAAAGCGACAACAGCGCAAGCAACAACACAAACAACCACTGCCACCATATCACAAACGACATCTCCGGCAACATCTGTGGCAACAACACAACCAACGCCAGCACCGTCAACAACACAAGAGACAACACCTGGTACGATCTAAATTTAATAGGGTGGAAATAAAGAATTGCGTCATGTTTGTTAAGAGTTTACAGTGCCCTTTTTCGCAGTGAAAAACGTTCCTCCTCTAACCGTAATAAGTATTCTTTCAACTCTCCTATCCTTCTTGGGATCGTAAAATGGAATGATCAACATTAGACATGATCTGCCTTGTATTTACCTATACCTTTAAAGAACATAGTGGAAAGACAGTTAGATTCATGAGGTGGTGTATGTAAACTGACAACACCAACGACAACAGAGGAATGTCTCTCTTATCATTATTGCATTCATACGTCGTTTTGAGTTGTTGTTGTTCAGCAACTGTAATCGAATTATCGAATATTCTTTTTCCAAGTACTTACAATGTCACTTCACTGCACCTGCATATTGCATTCTCACCTTTTATACTTATGCTTGTATTCTCGTGCAAGCCATCCAATCACATCCATGTTTCTGTAACGCACATATCATGTATTTCATTTCATTTCACCTTCTCCAACGCTCATCTGCACTTTCGATTTGCTCTCGGCTCTTGCTCTGCGTGCACTGGATTAAGCATTGACAAAAAAAAAAATAAATCATGTTATAATATGGTTGCATTAAATTTGCTTGCATAACTTTGAAAAAAAAAATCTTACTTCAAATGACTCTTTTAGCTTCCTCTGTAGTTGTTTCTTCTCCTCTTTCACTTTTGTTTTCTCTCTTTCTCTGCAGCTTTTTATTTTGGTCTAATCTCTTTCCCGCTTCGTTTTTCTCCAGGTCTGAATCCGAATAACAAGCTTTGTGGAAGGTTGCGAGTGAAAAGGGAAATAT
Source organism: Diadema setosum (assembly GCF_964275005.1). Taxonomy (NCBI): domain Eukaryota; kingdom Metazoa; phylum Echinodermata; class Echinoidea; order Diadematoida; family Diadematidae; genus Diadema; species Diadema setosum. The sequence continues at coordinate 35,296,978 of NC_092686.1, forward strand.
AAATCAGTGATGCGTGATGTGGATTGAGTACAAGCCAGCATACTTTGTGTGTGTGTGCGTGTGTGTGTGTGTGTGTGTGTGTGTGTGTGTGTGTGTGTTATGCTTGATTTTGAATGTTATCATACTACACGATTTTTTTTCCTGCAATCATTGACGCTAATAGCGTTTTGTTTCTTCACAGTTCTAACAACGCCTACCATCCCTACCACTGCGGCAACAACGCTCCCGCCCACCGTAGCCTCGTCAATCCCACCGCAAGTTGTAACCACCGTGCTTACAACACCAACTGGCACGAGAAGGTTGCCCCCCGAATTCGGCGGAAACAGCAGTGAGTAAAGCTCAACGTGACCTGATCAGAGCAAAACTATAAATGATTGATTGAATGAATGAATGAATGAATGAATGAATGGATAGATAGATAAATAGATCAATCAATCAATCAATCATTCAATCAATCAATCCAGCAATCCAGCAATCCATCCACAAACAAATAAACTAATAAATAAACAAATAAATACAATGCCCACTGCGTTTTATTGTCATTACTGTATTCCCGATCATGAGTGGTTTCCTTTTTTCAACTGAACCTACGTTTGAGATATATGGATATTGATCACTTGCAAGCGAAACGGGGGAAATGTGCAAATAACGCTGATTTATGTTAGTTTAATAAAAGTTGTCGGCAAGTCAAAAAAAAAAAAAACAACCTCAACATTATTGGTTACTGTTGGTTTGATTTCGTTTGGTTGTTGATATTTTCAAATTCTGAGTGTCTTTTTTTTTCTTAATTTGTAAGGGATTAGCCACGTCATAGGTAAATTGGCAGACGTTTTTCCTTTGCTTCATTATTCATTGTGCTCTTTTAAATATTTGTAGTTCGTGAAAATTTTGCAAATCAGTGACTCTAATTCTGCAAATGCTTTCTCTACGTTGTTCGCTTTTTATTTACTTTGCTAGCACCCAACTAAAACTTAATGCCAAATGGTCCATAATAGCATTCGTTTTATTCTGGAGTTCTACGACTCTTGAATGTTAATTAGTCTCTTTAATTCATCACACTCTTTTGCGCTTTTGCTCAAGCATTATCAATCTTATCTTCCTTGTTTTTCTCTTTGCAAATCAGTCTTCTTCGCCTCTTTTGCAAACAGACAATTTTTGTTCCATATCTCACTATTTCAAAAATGTAGACTTATGTGTGCTTCTTCATAATTTTGTAATTTTCTGTCTGCATTTGAAACGTTGAACTTTGGTGTTGACTACCATGCTCCTAATCTCTGTGCACCTATGCTTCATCTATGATGACAAAAATAAAAATAAACAATGAAACGACTTCTTCTGTAAATCACTTTTTTTTTCTGTATTCCGTTGACCGTATTTCAACTCATTCAAAAAATGACCATTTTGACGACAAATTGAACACAGCACCGGCACCACCGCCATCTGGTCGCGGAGACACGCCATGCAACGACAACTGCCCGGACGGCGCCGCGGATGGGTCTGACGAGGTGTGTGGCACCGATGGTGTTACGTACGAGAACGAATGCCACCTGCTAGTCCGACGTTGCCAGGCGGACAGATCCCTCATGGTGGCGTTCAGGGGAGCCTGTCCGAGATTCCAGAGGCTCTGTCCTCCAGTAAGCATGTGCACACAGGAGTATCTGCCCATCTGCACGACGGGGAACGTCACTTACCCCTCGCTCTGCCACTTTCAGGTCACGGCGTGTTTGGCAGATGCTACAGACTGGAAAGTCCTACACGCTGGAGAGTGTCCGCAGGCAGTGCAGCCCTGTGAGTGTACCACAGCAACACGACTAGGACAGTCAGACGCAAACGCTAACTTCATTCAATTCAATTCAATTCAATTCAAACTTTATTTCATTTTTGGAAAAAAAAAACATAAACATTTCACTTTCTTTGGTAACAGAGAATAAGGTTACATATAATCAAAACAGAGTAAATTGAGAAAACATAATTGTGGAACCTTGGGGTAACAAATAATGTTGTAATGAAAATTGACTGAAGTGATATAGACGATATAACATTACACAAAATATCGAAAAATGGAGGGACCCACTAAAAAGGCAATGCTTGTAGAATGTGGGCCCCTCAGGTACAGAATGTCAATAGAAAATGAACTGATGCAAAAAGGGGAAAAATTGGGAATAAAGTCAGATAAAAAAAAGTCTGGAAGCCCAATAAGAAGACAGAGTAACAGACACACACACATACACAGGCGAATGGACATTAAACAAGACTGGGACGATAAAACTTATAAAGGGGGACTTAAATACAAGACAGAACGAGACAAGACTGTCATAATAGGAAGACAATGCAACGGACAGAAAGGCAAAACAGATCCAGCGATCCTCGACAGAACTAAATTTATATCGAAAAAATAATGGGATGCGTGGAAAGGATACGGAAATATGGAAAAATAGAGAGAAATAGATGCGGAAGTAATACAAGTAGAATCGAATCTACTCTGTAAGTGTCTCAAGACAACAGGGACGAGAAAATATGTGACAGTATATCATTGGTAATCAAAATTCTTCGAAAAGAAATTAAAATGAGTCAACGGGCTGATTCAGTTCTGTAGGAACATAACATTGCAATAAGAAAGACTTTAATCTCCTCTTAAATGAAAATATAGAGGGTGCAATTTTTATGTCATTATTCAGAAAATTCCAATAAGTTGGGCCAGTATAGATAAGTGTGTTCTTAGCAAGAATTGTTCGTAAAAGAGGTAAGTGAAATTCATTGGAACGTCGAGTGGGATAGTCATGGACTGATTGATTTCTTTGAAACATAGAATCGAATAAGGAGGGGAGTGAGTTGTTGCTGTACGTATACATAAATTGCCCCAGATTAAATAAATAAAAATCTTTAAGTTTTAGCAGCTTATTAGCGGCAAATAACATATTTGAGTGGGAGGGTATGAAAGGATAACTGATGACACGGAGAGCTTTCTTTTGTAGAAGGATCACTCTATCCAGTAGGTTCTGGTGAGTGTTGCCCCAAACTAAAACACCATAATTAAGATAAGGCAATATCAATGACGAATATAACATAAGTAATGATTTTTGTGGAATATACAATTTCATTCTATTTATAACACCTATATTACGTGAGATTGTGTTGGATATATAATCAATATGTAACTTCATTAACAAATTAAAGACAAAAAGAGATGTTGTCCCTTTAATGCAATACAAGTCCACAATCTTATGACTGGTTGACACAAACTTATGCCTTTCTATTCACACCCCCATGTTGTTTCTTCTCTTTTGCCATTTCATTCTAAAATAATTATAAATCTAATGCTCCTTCCACAATGCATTGTTTCACCATGTGGTTTGGTGTGCATTGGAAGATTCAACAAGCTATTGCAATTGGACATTATTGATTTGCTGTGCGCTTAAGTTCTTAAACAAACTTTCAAAGCAAGTTTTGCTTTCAATTCACCCTTTTCTTATTAAGTTGACACGTTTCTCACTTAATGTAATATCGTCTGCTCTCTCCAATTATTTCCATTCCCTTTACGTCTCTATCCGTGATCGGTACAAGGAAATATTGTTTTTGGTTTTTGTTGTTGTTGTTTTTTTTTTCAGTAAAATGCAGATGGATTTTCTGGTTGACTATTATTACCTTCATCATGTACATCAAACCCCCACCCCGCCATTAGATAGTGATGCAGTCAGAACTATGTTTAATCTAAGTAAGGCAAAATGAAGAAATGTTAAATTCGCTTTGGGCTCGCTTGGAATAATCAAAGATTAATTGGACGCGAGGGCGACGAAGTTTTAGAAGATCCACTTTGATTGATCCACGCAATTTCATTTGCCGAAATGATGTGACAGTTTTGTTACCGATTTCAGTTTTTGGGGTCTCTCCATTATCACGCTGACTTTTGGAAATATCATGTCTATGCTTCTACAGCTTGTTCCCAGTGCCCCCCTGACGTGGACGAAGTGTGTGGAACAGACAATGTGACGTATTCTAGTGAGTGCGCCCTCCAGCGTCGAGCCTGCCAAGAAAATACACCGAACCTCATGGTTGCCTACCGCGGAATGTGCCTCGCTGACCAAGGTAAAGGTGCAGAGAAACCGTGAACAAAATTTTGTTCTTGCATGCAATTACGACACTATCAATCATATCTATTCAGATATTTTATCATCATGAGCAAAGCTAAAATACATCGATTAGCAGACCTCCAGTGCATATCGGCAACCTATCTTTTATGGCGCTAAGCAACGACAGTATAACCAAGGAAGTGCCATAGTACATTTAGTACCTCCTTGGTATAACAGGGCTATCCAGATAGAGTACTCACAGTAACTAACTACTACAGCACAGCCATCGTAAAGTATAATAATAGGATAAGAGGATAATTATGTGAACCGCACTTAAGATATCACAGAATTGTCAATCGTTCACAGAGTGTGAAGTAATTGCTACATAAGTCCATTGTCGTGATTGTTGCCAAGAGCAGAATTTCAAAACAAAAAGTCGAAAGGACTGACTGGAGAGACTATTTGAAAAGTTTATTTAAGTATTCCTTATCATCTTATATTCAATATTCATTTTAGATTACATAAAAACGATGTGTTAGTACTTTGTGCTGTAGTTTTGCAATTTTCAACATTTATTGTAACCAATGTAAGTGTTTTAAAAACGGTGGACTCGTTTTTTCTTTGTATACGCATCATGTTTAGTACCTATTGTCTTGAGTTTGAATAAAGTCATGGAGTGCTTACAGGGTTATCAATTCTCTTCACATCATGCTTCACAACATTCCACAGAACATTCGTTGTGACATCTTAGTCCATTGTCTCTGTCAATTCCGCAGTATGCCCCGACATGTGCACCGGCGTTGTGGACCCTGTGTGCGCGACAAACGGCAAAACCTACATCTCGCTTTGCTCCCTCTCCGTCGAGGCGTGTCAGAATCCAGGAACCTCCATCACGGTCGCCTACAGAGGGCAGTGTGCAGGCGGTAAGTACTCGCGGAAGAATGTTTCTGTAGTGACTGAAAAGAAGAAACATTTACAACAATGAACGTAACTCCACTATTTGTCTACCACTGTCTTCAGGGAAAAAAACAGAGTCTAAAATATCATCTTCATAAACAGATGATAAATGCGTCTCAAACCTTTGGTTACGCATTGACATTTGTAGGTCTGTGGATGTAATCAAAATAATGTTTATGTGGGCCCGCTTGCTATACATGTTATGTCTAGTTTGATAAATGCTTGTAATGATTTTCGTATTTAGTCTGTATACTTGTCAAATTATCTTGAGGCTCTACACTATGTTGTTTGTTCTAGTCATTCGTACAGGAGGGGGGAGTTGGTTTGTCATTGTTTTGTTGATTTATCATAATTTTCCACGCTACCTTGTTAGTTATCACTGCATGCATTTTTTTATTTAGTTTTAGCTCTTTGCATCCGTCCTTTTTTCTTTTTTTATATTTGTGCGTAGTACAAGATCATTCAGGTATAATACTAATATGCAGAAATTATTTTGTTTGAAATCTGTATCTGTCCATTGTAGTTGAGCTGTTTTCAACTTCAAAAGCTCACGGGTTTACTTATGTTTATTTGCTTTCCTAAATTTTCCCGCACAGATGTGTGTAATGTCGAGTGTCCGGACACGTATGAGCCGCTGTGTGATAACAAAGGGACGACGTACCAAAATGCGTGTTTTCTATGGATCGCCATTTGTGAAGACCCGATGCTGACTAGAAAGTTGGACCAAGACGGCTGCAATCTAGCCATTCCGTAGAGGGGAACTGATCACTACTTGTCGCTGTTGATAGGGGTGTGCAATCTTGTTTTTACAGCAACGATAATGCCGAGAGCTGCTCAGGTTGTGCGGTGAGCATTATCACGTCGGAGGACTGACGAGATGTGAGAATTTAGTCTCAAACCTTGTGAAAAATGGTGGAAATCCGGCACTCGCTTGAAATCCTGTCCCTTGAACAGTCATGACTGATATTCTATCATTTTTTTTTTTTTGGCTTGTAGATGTGTGTATTCGAAGCATCTTGCATATGCATATGGATACATATGACTTGCAGTCTTACAACATGGATTAAAAAAAAAAAAAAAACATAAGTGGGTCTCCAGTCGGAGCTTACACTCCCATAGCTTTCAAAGGACTAGCAGCATTTTACCCACGCAAAGTTGGTGTGCGATGTCCGGAGACGATTTATCACTTTCACCACACTCGCCTACTCAATCTCCGCTTCATAGGATAATCACAAGCAAACTTTTCGCCCACACTCAACTCATTTTAGCTGAGATAATGTACAGCTCTCACAAGACTCACCCACTCAAACTCGACTTACGGGAGGAGAAAACATTTCGCCCACGTCGAAGTCGGTTGAAACACTGCAGAGATTGTTTCTAAATTTGCAATGCCATCTAAAGTACGGCCAACATGGATATCTCGCTGGACAGCCAAATTTCAGAAAGGATATTTGAGTTAGTAGTTGGCTTGGACACTACAAGAGAACAGCGTGAATGAGAGAGGAATGAGAAGTTGCGTAAAGCTTGACTACAAACTTGTGAAGTTCTACATTCATGACTGTGTGGCTAGGAAGTAGTACATTATAAAACATCATTGTCAAGAACTCCTTGTACAATGCATTCATTGACTCGAATCTTATGTTCTGACTAGCGTTCCCAATGATGTGTTGCTGAATATGCGCAATCTGTAATAATTCTAGTTTTCTCCCCATCTGTAGCAATGTATTTGCAGAGAAAAAAAAACACAAAAAAACTCATGGAACTATAGTCATGATATAAATGTTGCGTTCATTACAAAGAGGAAATCGGACACGTTTTGTTTTCATTTTGTTGACTGTGGGATCGATAAGTAATGTTGCAACATCTTAACGGCAAAACAACGTTATATAATAATTGCATTGTTTATCTTTTGTTGTTGTTTTTTTCTTTGTCAGCAATGTTCACAGAGACATGTTTCATATTTCCTTCCGTCTTCCACTGTTCTGATAACCAGCCATCTTTCGAGAGGTTAAACCGCCATGGTTGTATCCTGCCAGCATACTGTTGCCAGTCATGCATGGGTATAAGCGCATTTCATGTAATAGCTTTCATTTCTAGCGACATGTTACCTTTTCCAAGAGATGGTATAGAACACAATACCAGAGTGTGACAAATATTTCCCACAAATGGTTAATTGACTGAAAGATTGAAATATTTCCGAGTAAACACCCAAAAGAAAAAAATCTGTAGAAGTAGCCATTCGTAGACAGTAGCTCGATTTTGGTCACTTTGGTGTTGCGGTGTTGGTGTTAAGGGTAAGAATTTAATCTACAATTTGTATTACACAGATAGTGCAACTGGCGCGTGCATACACTTAAATTTATTTGGTTGTCATTCTGGTGTCTGCATGTCTGATATTGTGTAACCTATGCGTGTTGAGTGCAAACTTTTGATGAAACTTCTATTATACTTTTATGTATTTCTATGTACCATGACACTCCCATAATATTGCTATGAAGGAATACTTGTCTGTTCGTTTGGTGTGTGTTTTTTTCTTTTTTTCGAGACCACCGGAGCCTTATTTTGTATTAGACGGATAAACTTCAATACTGTGTCATATGGTACGTGGTTTATTCGACAATGTGCAATCATTCCTGTTTTGGCCTTCTCATGCTATTAAAGAATCGCAGTGCTAAATTAACAAAGATGTGGTGTTGCCCTGTACTGACAACAATATTTAAACACCATTAATTAGTGGCATGCATGCTCTTTTGTGCAAACGTCATTAAAATGCCAATGAATTTTTTCCAAGATTGATTAATGTTGTCGTCTCTTTTTGTCGGGTTTCTACTTCACAATATCATTTGCCTTCAGAGTTTTATCAGGGGAATTATTGATAGATAAAAGCATACGAATGTAAAGATATGTTTTTGTGGAAGGGGTGGGATGGTGCATGTGTGTGTGACCCGTCACAGAAAACTGAACAGAACACAGAACACAGTCGCCAAAAAATCGATTTTTCTAATTTTGAAAGTTACTCTTTCGTCAGCTATGACTAAAAAAGGTGAGACACAACATTATACACAAATTGAAGAAAAGTTTAAAGTTTGGATGCAGTCAAACGTGCTGAGGATTTAAAACATTTGGAAACAAGAAGTCAATTTAAAACGCCATTGAAACAACTGACATCAGAAAGAAATAGACTGACAAGATTACGCACTAATGTATATACTATGTAGACATTGCAAAGAACTTACTTTATGTGCAAACCCTTCCTTGTTGGAGTTTGAAACTCTTGTCAGAATGTTCATTAAACGAAGAACGTTACTGGCGTGTTGAAATCTGATGTTTATTGAGCGCGGAATTTTAACTAGTGCTTACGTCTTATCGTCGAAAAAGAAATAAAACTGCAGATGCAAGATTATAACCCGTTTTCTGCTGTAGACGTTATACGCAATCCCATTTCAATCGGCAAGGCAAAGTGAAGTGTAACATGCGCAGGGATACGAGAACTGAAAGTCATGCTTGTGTACTGAAAATAAGTCTGGATGAAAGTGAGATCTACAGGACGTGCGCGAAGACGTACGAGTAGTACCATTCACTTGTGCAGCAAGATCGTGACGAATCAAAACGCTCCATAGCTATCATGTGACTTCCACGGCGCATATTTATTGCTGTCGATCAAGGTCGGTGACGATGAGTCAAGTTCAAAACGGATGCGTCATGTATTAGCGTCAGAATGGAAGTCATAGGACGAGGAAAGGAAGGGGAGGGGAGGGGAGGGGACGTCACTTGTGCATCACTCGGGGCTCAGGGTGGATCAACTAGCGTGCCATTGGAATAAGGTCATCAGAACAGATGTGGATGAGGGGGAAGATCCCTATCTGTGGGGTCGCTCGAGGGTCAATGATGAAGAAAGAAGGATGCCGATTGGAGGCTGAATCAACTTTTTAGTTTGTTTTTATTTCTGCCGAATGTAAATATGTATCACTATAAAGTTGCCAAAGTGTAGGGCAAAGGAGAGCAACTTGTCACTTGAAAATCATCTTGAAGATGTGCATTTGTTGCAGAGTGAATGTTTAATAATTGATGATGTCTTGGTATATTTGTTGTGTGCACTAGCCATAAGACCCGTCTAAATAATTTCATGATCATTGTATGATATCTTTATGTGTTTTTTTCTTTCTGTTCAGTTTTGAGAATCTGACATTCCAAATTCAATTCAATAATTCAATCACTCAAAGGTAGAAAAGTATGTGTGAATTGATATGTGTATGTCTGTTTGCTGTTCGGTATGTTTGTGCCTGAGCAAATTGAATTATCTCGAATCATTTGATAGCAGTAAAAAAAAAACAGAGTTGATGAGAAACTTGCAAAAAAAAAATTATCATGCTGTTATACTTATCAAATAATTTCTATATTAAGTATTACTTGGATATTATACATTATTATGTAATAAATTATAAATTACATATACCGCACGTTTCGTACATGTATATAATGCATATATATATATATATATATATATATATATATATATATATATATATTATTTATATTAATATATACTTATATTCATAACAATTTCCACTTCCATAATCTACATTCATTTTATGTAATAAGCATAAACACATGCATATATCCATATATCTTTTAGTTCAGTAATCCATTAATATGTTACATGTACATGTAGGATGCACTGGAAAGGGCTGCTGTTTTAGAGGCTTCAAACTTCCATGATGTCTTGATAGCTCTGTCAGGGCTATTACATTATACATTTGGCCTTCTGCAGTTCTTAAACATCACTGATCGATATCAAAGAACTTGACCTTCAGTGAACCCTGGAATATTGTGATCACGCGCTGACGTCAGTGATGATCACGTGATGAATCGATGATCAACGTAACGAAACTAAAAGAAATATTCCTCATCTTCCTAGACGGCAACCGCCGTCTGTTCCACAGATGACCTAACTTAGTGTGGTATTGATTTGTCCCTCTCTGACACGAAATAAAGTGTTCACACTGCGCGTGCGCACACACACATTCACAAGCATACACACTCCACAACATATTTTAACATAAAATCACAATAATCGATAATGCATTATCATTATCACCTGTATATATATATATATATATATATATATATATATATATATATATATATATATATATATATATCATACGAAACAAAGAAAGGGAAAACTTACCGGAAACAACTGATCGAGTTTCTATCCCGAAGGAAACCCATTTTTTTGCTCAAAGTTTTCACTATATATATAAATATATATATACATATATATATATATATATATATAATATCGAGAACCTGGTTTATTATTCATCTGTGCTGAGGCTGAATGAAAAAGGAAGTATTGAGAAGAGTAGAATGTACATCATTTAGTCATAAAGAAAGCATACAGAATAAATCTAGTTAAACAGAGTATAATCTCAGAATAATAATACTTGGTAGTTTGCAACGCCTGGACCTCTTATTATGAAGAGATTCAGATTCAGATTCAGAGATTCAGATTCATTTTATTGTCCAATGTAGTAAATTCTGTCTGTCGGCATTTATACAAATAAGGACATCTACATGACTGTGTGGTTACAAGAGATGTATGGTGTCATCATAGAATCATACTTCATGCTATGGTTTATTTATTTTTCTGCTATTCTTAGGATTTTTTCGCATGTTTTTCTCCCCCCTCCCCCCCCCCAAAAAAAAAAGAAGAAGAAGAGAATATCATGTACGTCGGAATGTTTGTCACAAGTATAGTGAAATATACTTTGATGTGATGGATGAACTCTAGACTTACAAATAGATTTTTGGAAAAGCATTTTAGTGAAGACGTGAAAAGATCAATGGTGTTGCCATAATACAGTGCATACAACGTATAGCTACATTTAGTTTTTATCACCCAGGAAGACAGGTAGAATTTGCATATGCATTCTTGCAAAGTTTGAGACCGTTACAATTGGGTGCTGGTTCGTTTACAGTCACAAAGTGTTGTATTTCAGTCGTATCAAAATATCAAGGACGATTGGAAATGGGCTCTCGGTTAGAAAATAAAAGTCATGTGACAGTTGTTTGGACGATATCACAGCAATCTTATATATATATATATATATATATATATATATATATATATATATATATATGTATATATATATATATATATATATATATATATATATATATATATATACATACATGATTTCATTTATTAAGTTTTCCTCACAAGATTAAATTTGTAACATACATCTACAAACATTTGAAAAATGTATATCTATATATATTTGAATATCATATTTACGACGATAACCACATGATGTCTGCAGTTTGTCACAGCATTAGACGAGGCCTGTCGATGAAATAACACTATTTCACACCACTAAGTTTCTTGCAACTGTTCAGTACAACGTACAATAGAGAACACAATTCATTCTGAAATTTGCCAAACGTACATCGCCGTCAAAACTTTGTAGTTCACTGAGCCCCGCAGAGATATAACTTCACGGTCAACAGCTGTGAATCTTAGCTCAGTGCCTCGCAAGTTACGAAATCTTGCCTAAGCTCCCTTGCGTACGTCTCTAAATTAACTTCACAGAGCGATATTGCTCCGATAGAATCGCAGTTAAAACGGTTTGTTAACCTCTTTGCCTGAGTGTGCTTTGTGTTGATGAACAAATCGATATATAGATTCATTATTTATTATTATTATTGTTTTGTGCTGTAATGTTGTTCCGAGTGGAAACTGGTTTTTGTTCAAAAGTAAGAAACGTATAGGCGAAGCTAATCCTCACAATGGTATATATACAATGTATATATATATATATATATATATAAATACATCATCAATATTATTATTACATACATATATATATCATTTTATAATTTCTTATACGTCATTATATTACATCATACTATATTACATCATATTATATTACATTATATTATATCATACTATATTGTATTATATCATATTATATAGGTTTTCCCGGCCAATTTCGCACTTTTGTCAGTCCATTTGATAAAAGGTTCATTCAATTTAGCGAAAATCCTCGTCACTGCACATTCTGTCATTCAAAATTGCAACTTGTTCGTTCAATTTAGCATTTCAATCAATGATATTCGCACATGTGCCTTTCGAATTCGTAAAACGGGCATTCAAATTGGCACGTGCTCTTCAGTCATTCAAATTCGCCAGCACTCGCGGAAAATGGTAATTCAGTCATTCAATTTCGCGTATGGGCAGTCAAATTCCAAACATGTTCATTCGAATTGGCGTAATGCTATTTGAAAAGGTGAGAATCGTGATTTATTCGTATTTAAACGTGAATTTTTGTTTCATCCACACACTGTTAAGTATATAGTAAAGGTATCTTTGACCCGATAACTCAATTTTGTTGTTCTGTAACGCCCCTCTTCTTTCATACATGTTATCAGAACTATGCATGTACCAGTACCATACATTCACTTCACTTTCTTATGTCCAGTTATGGCAGCACAAGTTAGATACAGCCGTATCTCTCAAGAAGACAGGGAAAGAATCATAGAAGCATTTGAGGGTAATAACCTTGACAAAGTGATGGCTGGAGATGATCCAAGAATCGTATTCCTAGTGATGATTAACGCAATATAGCACCCACCAAAGGAAAATAATGAAACATGCAGATGAAAGAAATAATGACGATGTAAATTGAAACCTCCTTCTCCCAATTAATGTCAAAACAAATTTAAAGTCAATGTATCTGTGAGTGAAATAATGCTATCGAACATTATAAACACATACACATATTTTAAAAGTACTGTTGCAAAGATGATATCAGAATAACGAATGAATACGAAAATATGAAATGTTATGATTCTTGCAAACAATACCTATGATGAATGAATATGAAAAAAAGGAATAAGAGCATAAACGTGTCTGCTAAATTGACTGCAGTAAATGCGAAATTGGATGCCCAAGAATGAATTCGAATGAACGAGCGCAGCGTATACGTGATCACGTGACTATATCATGCTAAATTGAATGAACGATTTGCGAAATGGTGCTTGTCTTACGAATTTGAACGGAAAAGTGCTGATTCGAATGATGTTAAAGGTAATTTGAATGCTCCAAAATGAATTTGAATGAAAAGATTATAAAACTGAAATACCGAACATGCCATCTAGGCTAAATTGTGCTAAATCATTGAATGCAGCAATTAGGAATTGGACTGAAAAAAGTGCGAAATTGGCCGCTATTATGTATAATTGTAATTGGTTATTTTCATGTTCATGTATCATCTCCTCACATATGATCACATGAATATTAAAATGAGATGCACATCCTATATCTAATTATAATATGTATATATATATATATATATATATATATATATATATATATAGATATATATATATATACATTGTATGTCATATTATATACATATACATATATGATATATACCTGATGATATCTCACCTTAGCGTTATTACACGATGGGCCAGTATATTCAGGAAGTCAATTGCATATTTCATGTACGATGGACATTTGCAGTAGAGTAGTGCGCCTATACTTGGGGGAACTGAATAATATGGTTAAAAATGTTGAAAATATTAATGCTGATTCCGGGGTGTTGGGAGGGGATGGCTTGCTGCGTATACTATGTATGGGTACATCAATATAGCTACTTAGAAAGTAACTCGTGGAGGTGAATGTTAGGAATTACGATCTGTCTGGATACCCTGACGGTTCCATGACATTTGCTCCTGCGACAATTGCTCCCATGAAATATCTGTAGGCTAAGCCCAACATGTAAAACCTACTCAAACACATAACCCTCACCCTAATCCTAATCCTCACATCAAAATAAACCTGAAACCCTATCACAACCCTAACCCTAAGCCTATTAGTCCTTGGAGAAAATAAGACGGGAGCAATTGTCGCAGGAGCAAATGTCATGTCACCACCCTGACAGACAGACAGTTTTTTTTTTTTGGTTTTTTTTTTAAGTGAATAACAACTAAACGATAAGTGAACACCTGAGAATATAATTCTTCAATAATTCTAGTATGAGGGGAAAAAGACACTTATCGGGTACTCTACCCCCCCCCCCCCATACATTTTGTCCCTCTATCATAATGAAAATCGGTCGATCCACTCCATAGTGAAGAGATGGACAAGCAAAAGGATCCATAACGAGTCAGCATAAACCTATGTTTTCATAATATCTACCAGTTTCAGTACCTCCATAAATCAATCAATGCACTCATTCACAACTCGACATGGAGATTGGCATCTAATCCACAGTGTATTGTTCCTTCGTCCCTCTACAGTACATCATCCGGGATATTTATCAAAGATCAGTATGATCTTTTGATGGAATGCTATAGCTGTTTCTTTTAATAGCGTTAGTTTCTTTCTTCGTCTTAGCGCAGTCAGATGCGGTGGTCGCTGGGACTGTGAAGCATGGTACTAAACACACAATTCGATTGATTTTTGTAATAACCATTTTTTTTTCATCAACAATGAAAAGTCAATCTCAGCCTACGTGTAAGCCCGTCACCCATGTCCAAAAAAATACACTGAGAAAGGTGAAAACGTAAGCGATCATAATACCCCAATGTCTAAAGTCAAATGCATTCGTATTTCAGTTGCATTTACACTAGATTGCAATTACCATGCACGAAAAATTTCGAATTTCTGTGTCGAAATAGGCACAGGCACAAGTCATGCTGCATCAATTGTTTTCAGCTATGTTTATTGAGTAACCTTTATGTACGTTCTTCGACCATTTTAAAAATGTGAGTTTGAGGTTTATGGCAAAAGTGTATTGTTTCTTTCCGTCATAGGCAAAATCATACTGAGTTCAGATTTTAAATGTGCATGGTTTAGAGTTTCACTAGTTTAGAATTAACATTCAAGTGGACTATTTTGTATGCTCTAATTTTCGTAAGAATTCACTTAAGCTCGTATTTAGATATCAGTTAAGAGCCAAATTACATCCATCTCTTTCTTAAAAAATCAATCACAATGTTTAATGTGAATATTCGCAGGAACTTTATGTCTTAATTCGGCAAAGAAAACCCCTTAACATAAAGACACCAATCAATCGAAGTCCACCATGTGATTCAAGCAATAATGGACTGGTTTGAGATCTCATTTATGTTAAAGAGCCTCCATTCCCCGTAAACTGTCTGAGGCAAAAAGAAAAAGAAAAAGAAAAAGAAAAGACACACACATACGTCTATACCCATCCACTATAGTTTATATATCTCATGTAATACGTGGTGCATTCGTTTTTATATACCGACTTAAATGTCGGGTAAGCAGACTGCTCCACCTTGATAGTCAAGTCATTTTGAGTTTTCAGTTATTGGCGTGAGTACACCATCACGACCATGGTCAAATTTTCGCATCATAGTTTACAATGATGTGACAGAACCATGTTAACTGAAAAAAAAAGAAGGCTGACTGGGTATTTTCACAAACTTAGTGGTATAAATGATTACATTTGATACCTGTTGAATATGAAACAGATTTAAACAGCGCCCACTCTTAAATCATCTTTGAAGATTCGCCATTATTTTGTGCCAAGTCAATTATTGTGCAATCGCATAAAAAAGCGGCAGTGATTATACGGCATTCATTTAAACATCTTGGAAAAGGTACAGTGACATTTTTGTATTTACTTAAATTCGGTCTTCTATGAAATTTTCTGTTCCTCATCTCTGCACATGAAAACAATAAGAAACGAAGAAAAAATTGAGTATAGCCATTGAAATGAACGCAGCCTTTGTTGAATAGAAAGAAACATAGAAGAAAAATACTGCTTGTTTATATTATCAGTGACTTTACACTGGCGTTGGGGAATCATTTGCAAAGTGAGCCAAGCGCATGAACAGGTTCCTAGGCGGGGGCCGAATGGCTGGCGATTGATCCCCGGCGCATTTGTTCCGGAGGACAGCTACTTCCGTTAATTCCCCCCTAATTAAATGACACTCGAGTAGCTCTATCTTGGGTCAAGCAAAGCACTTGAGATTGCGTTAAAATTAATCAAGTGATTTCAGTGTCCATGCTGCTGTTTCTCACGATGAAATCTCAGATGTCCATGAGATAGACTTACATTGCTACTACTACTTATTTCGCAAAGAATCACAACTGTTTGTAATTTATTATACTGTCAATCAAAAGGACAAACGTCCCTACAATTCGACCAAAACATTTTTCTTTAATTTTGACAGAAACATATGTTCATGTTTCGACTTTACATCAGCCATTTTGATAACATGATTAATGTTTGGCTGTTAAATGAAGTTTGCAACGGTATAAATACTGGATCGGTTAGAGACTGTCTCATCAGTTCTTCAAAGAATCTGTGGAAAGGAAAACTGAAGCAGAAGGAAGAAAGGCGGCGTGATAGTGAAATACGGCATATCGGGAAGCAAACTGGTAGGTAACGCAGACTTTGTTTGAATTTATCGTTGCGGGCAGTAGTGCAGATTAATTTATGTATTTTCTTTTCTATCTAACTATACATATTGTATATGCAACAAGATATGGCAGTAAACGATTTTCAGCTGGAAAAATAAGTGTAATAACTTTTGAGTAACTACCATCAGCAGTTCAGATAGGAAGATTGCTTAAAAAATAGCTGCATTATGATTTTGATATTCTTTGTAATTATTGTAATTGAAATGAAAGAAAAACAGTTCGTTGTGATGGTTATCAAATAAGAGTCATTCATTCTTGTGACTTCGGATGTAACTATCAAAATTGTTACTTTTCTGCTGCATAAAATCACCATTGCAATTACTTGCACATCACTCTCCACTGATAATCCTAGATCTTGAGAGGTAGCTGGCAAATGCAATAAGACATCCCTCCCAAACTAATAATCGCTTCTTTGGTTTATCTTTTTTGCAGGTTGTTACAAAGATGGGCATCTCTACGAACCTGGTCGCCATAGTCTGTGTAGGATTATTCATCTCGAGAGCTCTAGCGGCCCCAAGTCGTAAGTGTCGATAATCCTTTTTAATGATCATGCTGTCTAATTTCTGTGAAATTCATCACCCTGCTGACCAGAAATGAATGTTTGGCTAAAAAAGTAATGGAGACTTTGTCACAATGAATTTTTGACAATAATTTAGATAGATATAATATCTCCGAAACCGATTAACTTTATCTCAGTGAGTTCCATCTGTGCTTAACCCTATTCTAAATTCCCTCGACGTTTCGCGCCACGATTCCGCAACGCGCAAAGATTTTGCCGCGTCGTTTCATGACTTTTTTTCATTGAAGTCTCCCGCATATTTTGAGACCAAATTTGCGACGTCCGGGTACACCGTTCTGAAGTTATGTAAGGTTTTGCATATATGCATGTCAACCCGAAAACCGCTCGAATTTATGATTTCGTGTGCAAATCCAATGCAAACTGTGTTTTTTTGTTTAATTGATATGAATTAGATTATTTCAACTTTTAACCATTGAAATAAATCAGTTCTAATGTAGATAAGCTTGAAAAAGTGCCTCCAACAAATTTTGGCAAAAAACAAAAGAAAACAAAAGATTGACAAAACAATAAAATATTAAAGAATTTAACAAAACAATAAAAAACAAAAGAAAATGATTTTGATTGCGCTATTTTTTTTACAAGAAAATTGTTTGATGTGTCTTGAGGAACTCTGACACAAAAATTTGATAATCCTTCAGTCTTTTTGATGGAGTTATAGGTGAAAATATGATTTCATGCGTTAATTTGCATAATTAATTTATTTAAAAATGTGAAATCAACATTTTTCTATTGTATGACCATGTAATCTTGTAGTTGACATCCGGCTCTATGTTCAGGCAAAATTTTGCGGCGATCGCGCGATCGGCGGCCGAGATCTGAAGGGGGGGTCAAATTGACCCCCCCCCCCAGTAAAAACTTGGTCTCAAATAGCCCAGTTAGATGAAAGGGTTAAGTGAGACTCGTATTGAAAAGTAACCAGTTATTGTATGTGTAAGGGATCTATGCTAGCTAACATTCGATACAAGCATTCCGGTGAGTTAGGTCATTTCTTTGCGAATACATTTACCACTATCTGGCTTCGCATACAACTCACAAGGCTAAAGGGAACTTTTCAGTGTATGTGTATGTGGATGTGGATGTGTGTGCGTGTATTTCGGTTTTGGTTATGTTTTGTTTTTGTTTTGTTTTTTTCATTTGTGCAGAGTTTCGTTAGTGATTTCGAAAGAATGTGCACGTTTTCATTTCTTTCTTTTGACCCTGCAACAGGCGGAAGCTGCACAGGTGTGAATCCCGGATTCGGGTGTGGTGGTGGTGGTGGTAGTGCTGCAGTGGGTGACGCAGGTGGTAGACGGGGAACTTATGCCGTGGCCGGTGCTGGTGCAGACCATGATGGACCGGGTGCCGGTGGTGTTGATGGTGGCGGAGATGGGGGTGGAGATGGAAATGGCAAGGGTGTTGCAGAAGGTAGCGCAGACGGTGGATCAGGTGGTGGAGGTGGCGGAAGCGGTACTTCTGGTTCGGGAGGGAGTTCGGGCGACAGCAGCAGCGAGGCTGGGAGCGGCGGAGACGGAGGGAGTGGGACTGGAGCGACAGAGGGCGGAAATGGAGGAGGAGGAGGAGGAGATGGAGCTGAGGTAGCAGGTGCTGGAGGTGACTGTGACGGAGGGGGAGACACTGGGTGTGTGGCTTCCGCTACTGGCGCGGGTACCTTTGCCTTTGGAGCGGCTAGAGTTGGTGGCGGCGTTGGCGCAGGATGGGCAGGAGGGGCAGGAACCTCACGAGGCGCAGGTAGGAGATCAAGATCACTCTTTCACGGTATTTGGAATTCTTAACGTACATATGTATATTGCAAGGTTGCTGTGCCTGTGTCTTATGAAAAAAAGAAATAAGTACGGGCCGATACATGACAGAATACTGAAAACAAAATTAATGTCTTTATGACATTTGGTATGACTTTTAGTACACTTAGCCTTATGGCACATGTCTGATGTTTATATTCAGTGTTCATGTACATATACTGCGCCTAACCCAAATACATTACATTGTCATTTTATATGAACTCAATTTGATAACTAAGATTATTTTCCCTCTTTGATCAGGTGGTGCCAACGGTTGCGATGCGGGTGACAGCAGCGCAGAGTGTGGTGCCACGACCGGTGGTTCATCGGGCTCAGCAGATGGACAAGGAGGAAGTGGTACATCTTGGGGTCGATCTGGCTCTGCCGCACCAGCTCCCTCTGCTCCAGTTGTTCCGGGCTCTGCAGCAGGGGCTCCTGCCGCTGCTCCTGTTCCTGTTCCGGTTCCTGTTCCCGCTCCTCGCCCACCCTTTCCACCCCGTGCCCCCTCACCTCCAGTACCAGCCCAACCGAGGGTCCCAGTTCCAGGTAGACCAGCCGCACCGAGGGCGCCAGTTCCGGGCAGGCCAGTACCAAAGGTACCTGCCTTTGCACCTGCTCCAGGAGTCCCGACTGGTGACATAAGCGGAGAGAACGGTCACGATGGAAATGGTAATGGCGATAATGGTGATAATGGTGATAATGGTTATGGCAATGGTGACAACGGGAATGGAGATGGCAATGGTAACGGAGACAACGGTAACGGTGACAACGGGAACGGAGACGGCAACGGGAAAGGTAATGACAACGGTGATGGAGGGAGCAAAGGAAGTGGCAGCGGCAGCGGGAATGGAAATGGGGCCGGGAACGGGAACGGTGGAGACAATGGAGGATGCGACGCACCCGGAAGTAACTGCGGCCCAGCGAGCGGAGCTGGGTGCGGCGGCGGTAAGGGTGGTCCGGGCTGTGCCAAACACTGACAGCACTGCCAATCACTGTCAGCTATGGCAATGGTGAGTAGTGGTCGTCTTCATCTATCTCCGATACCTCTCTGTGCCCTGAAAATATAGGCATCTGCACGGGGACATGCGACAGAGAAGACCATCAGATCTTCTCAGCATATGTTTTTCTATGATTTGTTAATAGCTGACTGTTAAAAAGATCCTCGTATGTTCAGTTCGATGAAGAAGTTTAATTACTTTTTGTATGTCTCTCTTACGTCCGGATTCAAACGCGAATAAAGCATTATAAATAATGATATTCTCATTTTGATATTCTGTTCAGCCTTTTTTGCATTCATAGTTGTATAAATCAAACTGCCGGTCAAACTGACATGGCACCAAAGATACATGGCTAAGAAGATTTGGGGTGGAGACGAATTCACTAAATCGCAATCATGGTACACATGGTATTGCAAAAACAACAAGATAGCTCCGAAATGTTTTTTATTGCAGTTGATTGGTCGTAGGTTTGAATCCTGCCCGAGTAGGTGTGCCCGGGATTTTTTTTTTTTTTTCGTGGCTACTACTAAACACGGATTGACTCGGTGCCTATTTACGTCGATGTAGAGCAATTTGTCATAAATTTGCAAGAAAAAAGCTACATGAATCAAACGTTTTAATAGTCCAGTTCCAAATGTTTGGAAAAGAGTACTATCATGTAAGATTGATATGGCCATCTCATTATGTCATCAACATCTCAAGATGTATGTTCGTATCTGTTGTCAGGATTATTAAATTGGTATTATCAGAAGTACAATTCTTGAAACGAGAAACTATGTCATTCAGTGATACTCATATAGTAGCTAGATTATATTTCATAGGTCTGTATACTCTGCTTTTCTTTTTGACTCGTATATCCTTTCACCAATGATTTAGAAACACTGCTACTCTAGTATGACAGGCTGAGACACGTACAGTCTGTATAATTGTTTCGCAGTAAAGTGAAAGAGAACTTCAGAGAAATAAGAATATTATGGTATACTCTTGTTTTGTTACAGGTGCAGCAAGGATCACGGGAGGAGCCCCCAAATAAGGTGCAGCGATGTGTACGGGGGGTTGACATGACATCCTTTGATTGACGAAAACCCCTTGGTGTGGCGTTCTTTGAATTTACTTGGTTTTGTTTTCAGTGCTCTCTCTTTTTTGTTTTTGCTAGTGAAATGTTTTATTTTGATGTATTCATGTCACTTTCCGTTTGTTATTTATTTGTATAGAAATTCGTGATGATTCGTATTATTTGTTCTGTTATCTCAGTGAGCAAGACTTCTTAGAAGAGTCGATATTCTTGCTCAGTCTGACATTTTGCCAAGTTGTCACCATTACTGTATGGATTCCTTTAATAAAACTATTATGTCCTGAAAATAAATGTTGTTGTCATATTTCTTTACAATTAAGATGTTGATGGGAGAGAGAGATGGGGGTGGGGGTGATGAATAAGAATTGAATGTCTCATCTGTTGGCTGACTGTTGTTGTGTTTGTTTGTTTGTTTGTTTGTTTGTTTGTTTGGGGTTTTTTCTGAGAGAATGGAGGGCAGTATGAGTGATGGGTCCTAGTTTTATTTCACCTAAGAGTTCTTGTTATTTAAACAAGTTCATGTGTATTCTCAAAAGAGATTTACATAAAGATTAGCAGATTGACAACACACCAACAAAGCACAGACGCATATACATACATACACACATAGGCATACACATGATTATACGTGTATATATGTGTGGATATACACATATACATGTATATATGCTCCTACCGTCGAAACAACTTTAAACCAGAGGTATTACGCATAAGTGTACACATTTGTTTTGTCCTCCAAAGAAAAAAAAAGTAAAAAGAAATGCAAAACTTGACATGTTGCCATTCATAAATACCTTTCAAGATAACAAAAGACCAATTTAACACAATGAGAGACATGAATGAAATAGCAAAAGTAAGCTTTCGTTATCCTTCATCTCTTTACTGCCTTCAACAAAAACAAAATGGGAAATTAAGGGGAAAATAAAGATTTTCTGTCAATTCCAAATGACATAGTGAGTAGAGACAAAAAAGTGATCAAATGGACAGAATTTCTTTATTTCATTATTTTAGTTTATGAATTTAAGAATTTATGAGACAAATTCAAGAACCAAATATTATTTTCAAGTTTTCTAGTTTAAAACAGCAATTAACATTTCTACCATTTTTTCTTCTCTCACGTCATTTGAATTTGGATTTGACAGGAGATTATTCATTTTCGTCTATTAGTTTTAGCCTTTCTTCTCTATCTTTGAGGCTACGAGGACATTATAGAAATCATAGGTTTATTTTCGCAAATTAATTCATGTTTCTTACTGTGATAAATCTGTCTTTTGTTTTCATTGTTTAGGAAGATCACTTATGCATGAATAACAATCTTTACTTTTGTGCCTTGGAAGAGAAAAACGAAGTGTTCACTCATGCGTAAAGTTTCCCCTTTCATTAACCTATAACGATAGCCAATAAAATTATCTTTAAAATTATACCTTTGATATGCTATCAATACATCAATTTTTAGCCAAATATTCTATGAGAAATATTAACTTGAAACAGTTTTTACTGTCTTAGTGCACTCTGTTTTACAGAAGATAAGTGAAACGCACTCCTCGTAAACGTCTAGCATGCCCATGAGTAACTGTACACAACCAAGTCGCTGTAAAAACGCGACAGGGCTGTACCAGGATGGAGACAACAACAAAGCGAACACAAGGCGAACATGCCGATCGCGTTGAGTTTTGATACTTGACATAATTTTTTTTTCACCTCAAACTCATTAAAGATAATCTTCATTAATTGAGTATATGAATATAAGAACGACCCAAGTCCATGGAAGACCATTTCGAGTAAACTTAAAAAAACTTCATATCTTTTTTATTTGTCCAATAATATTCTATTTAACTGTGATGGGAAGGCAACATTGTATATACAAATTAGAACATATATTGTTATGACAATTAACGTTTACATTAATTGTGAAGAGGCCATTTTGTGTGGTGGACTTGGGTCGTTCTTTGATTCATATGGACTTGGGTCGTTTTTTGATTCATATACATGATATTCTGCTATTGAGATGAGAGAAGGATGGAAAGAGGGCGCTATAATATGAATGTAAGAATGACCCAAGTCCTTCATTCTTATATTAATATAAGATTTAACTCATTCATTTCAGGCACTTCCGGGGGTAATTAGGATTTATCATTTATACACAAGATGAGTCCATGCATAAGCTACAATTTCGCATGTTAAACTGAATTTGGCCAAAAATTGGACTTGGGTCGTTCTTATATTCAGGTCTTCAATTATAAACTTCATGTCTATGTTATCGATATTGACATACACAATTCACAACTTACCGAAAACGAAGCTATTATGCAGCGTGTGCGAACGGTAATACACTGCAGTGCAGCTCAGATCGCGTGAACTCCCGATGTTCCGTTCGCACACGTTGCATAATAATCTTCGTTTTCATAAACATGAAGTCTGATTAATGAAGATTGTCTTTAATGAGTTTGAGGTGACAAAAATGATGTCAAGTGTTAAAACTCAACGTGATCGACATTTTCGCTTTGTGTTTGCTTTGTTGTTGTGCACCATCCTGGGGGGCGTTTCATCAACGAGTTCGTCGGAGGTTTTCACCGACAAATTTGCTATCAGCCAATCAGACGCAAGGATTTCAGTAGCTTTTAACAGTTGTCAGAGTAAGTCACTGACAAAAAGTTTCATGAAACGGTCCCCTGGTACAGCCCTGTCGCGTTTTTACAGCGCTGGGCTGTTAACGTTGCAATTATGCGAGCACGGTTTCCCACCGTACAGGGATGTCTAAGCTAATCCCTTGATTTGCAATGGATTACGGGATGGGAATCCCTGTTATCACGGACGAAAAACAGACGAGTTGCTCAAAGATTTGAGGAAAAACTAATAAATGTAGGATGCTCTTCTCACTTAGTAATTCACGAAAGGATTTCTTGAACTTTTACTACTTTACCCGTTTTACCCCTATGTCGTCGTCATAGTGGGATAGAACTGAATACCTCCTTGGAGTATTAGTATCTAACTTTCTCCTGTTAACTAATTCACATCTTTACGTCTGTAATATGAAATACCAAAATAAAAACATGTTTAGTTTGACGTTCATTGAAAAGTTCTTCTTCATTATTTTTGTTTTCACATTGTTGATATAAGATAATTTCGTCGAACAAATCCAGGAAGGTGACATTTTTCCCCTTTGTTGTGAAGAGTACAGGGAAACTCTTTCACAAGTTTTTCCGGACTCTCTCTCTCTCTCTCTCTCCCTCTCTCTT
This sequence comes from Diadema setosum, assembly GCF_964275005.1. NCBI lineage: Eukaryota > Metazoa > Echinodermata > Echinoidea > Diadematoida > Diadematidae > Diadema > Diadema setosum. The sequence goes on from NC_092686.1 coordinate 35,321,139, forward strand.
TACATCTATTGGACATCTATCCGACTTGTCATATGAAAATTAATCAAATTTAGCACTCGCCAGGTTAGAACAGAATTTATGTGACAAAAGAATACAGTTCCAAAGAAAAAGAACAATTTTAGAAGTGGGATATAACTTTACCATCATGGTGTGTGCACGTGTGTATTATGATATTATTGTTATGACAAGGTGATACAGTTTGGAGGGTACATATCAGTGAAGTGAAGTAGGGGTTGGCAAAGAAAATGCAAGGCGTCTCTCAGCTTTTCCATATAATTTCATTAAGATTAGATATCTGATTTTATGTAGGTCGGTCAGGAAAATGTATTTTAAAGAATAGACCACAAAAAAAAAGTAATAAAAGTGGAATGTAAACGTACAAACATACACTCATACACAATAGACATATGAATAATGTGTGAAAATGATATATAAAGAGAAAATACACATACATCGGACTAAAATGGAAAACAGTTGCAGCTGATATTGGTACCACGAATGAATAGAATGAATTAAAGGGAAGGTAAGCCCAAAGAGCAATGTGGATTGAATGAAAGCAGCAATATTAGTAGAACACATCAGTGAAAGTTTGAAGAAAATCGGACAATCGATGTAAAAGTTATGAATTTTTAAAGTTTTGGTGTTGGAACCGCTGGATGAGGAGACTACTAGAGATTATGACGAATGAGTGGACAACAATATAAAGAAAACATTAAAAAAAAATTCACACAAATTTTTCATGAAAATTACGAATTCCATCGACATGATACTAACATATGTTAAGGGTAGCAATTATTCCCCCTGCTTTCTGAAAGCGGTTAGTCAAGTACTCTTTCATAATGCTAGAAAAGTTAATTTTTGTTGAATTTCCCTCATACTTTCTTTGTATTGTTGTCCACTCATACGTCATAGCCTTTAGTAGTCTCCTCATCCAGCGGTTCCAACACCAAACTAAAATAACTTTTGCATCGATTGTCCGATTTTCCTCAAACTTTCATTGATGTGTTCTGCTAATGTTGTTGCTCGCACTCAATCCACATTGCTCTTTGGGTTTGTGTTCCCTTTAATAAGTGAGTGAATGAATGAAAGAAAGAAGGAATGTATGCATGAGTCAATCAATAACGCTTGTCTGTAGCATAATACGGGGTTAACCCTATTGCTTTACCATCGACATTTTGACATGAAAATTGAATTGAATTGAAAAACAAATGAATTGAAAAAAGGATCTGAATAGGACGCAAAATATCGTGTGAACGAATGGATAAAGTGAATGAATGAGAGAGATTGAGTGAATGAACGAATGGATGTATGAATGAGTAAGTCCATGACACTTTTCTGACACATACATGTAATATAAAGCTAACCCTATTCATAGGCACAAACCGTTGATGTTTTGGATGAAAAAAAAATGGATATAAAGATTGTAAAGGTAATTCACATTTCTTCCTTCCATTATCCTTCTTGCAATATTAGGCACTAAAGAGTACAGTTTCTCTTTTTTTAAAAGCATGTTGGGTAATAAGTTAGTTGGAAACAAAATGTTCCCCCTTAAACATGAATAACCATGCATATTAAATGAAATATGAAATGTCCTACCAGGGGCCGAGGAACGTTTGTTTTAAGTGAGCATGTGAGTTTTGTGGGGAGGGAGGGGGGGGGGGGTAAGAATCAATGGTGACTTTTTTTGAGAAGAAGGGAAGGTGACGGGTGGGGATGCCCCCCCCCCCCCCCCCGGCTGCGCTGCACCTGCATACGACCCGTCCCCTTTGTTACTTACTTACATTTTGATATTCATTTCAGTTAAAGAGACGTTGTAAAGTACGTGAATGACAAAAGAGGTAGTTATGACTATGATTACATTGAGAAACCATTTCCGTGCTGCAATGATACAAATAATAAGAGCTTTTTACATAAATATTTTTTTCTGATGGTTTGTTTACAGTTTACTCTACGAGAAAGATGTTTCCAGAAAAAAAAATTAACAAAGGCATAATATTTTTGTCATCGCGTAAAAGGGGAAGAATTATTCATTTTTGTTTCTGTCATCGCTGGACTGCCGAGGACCACACACCATTTATCCTATAGGCAATAACAAGTCACGTTTATGTGGAAATCGATATTTATATTCAACCACAGTAGATTATAAAATGGTATGGTGACGGTGAAGACTTTGATTTCTCACCCTCACTACCCCACCCCCCCAAAAAAAAGACAAAAAAAGACCAAAAAAAAAAACCCAAAACAAAAACACACACACATCATAATTCTCTTTTTAACATATGACAAACGTTATTCTGGATCTTCTATCATGAACAGACATTGACACATCCTAAACACACCTGACCCATCGTTGACAAATGGTTCATCAGATTGTAACAACTACAATAGACTCAAAGTCTCCAGGTGACAGAAAGAGGCTATGCAGGTTTGATCATGGAGGAATACGAACATACATCTTTTTCCGTAACTCGAAAAATTGCTCAAACTTCCTTTCATTTACATCGGTGAATTAATGATGACTTTTACCAGTACTATTTTGTTCTCGTAAAATAAGGCATCTGAACAAAGCTCAACATTTTTTTTTTTTAGTTATTCAGGTCTTGTTTTTTTTTTTTTTTTTTTTTGGTGGTGCAATTCAAATCAGGGTATCTATCTATTCTTCGAAATCATTTTTTTTTCAACTCACCTGCGTCGAAGTAAGCTTTAATCGCTGACGTATATACCACCGACTATGCAACGGAATTCCGCAGGTGCGACGTTTTTTTTTTTTTTTTTTTCCTCTGGACAGGTCAGCAGATGGACATACCTTTCCTAACGGATATTGCAAACAAAATATTTCGCTCTTCCATATCGCACAATCTCTCTCCATCTATCTGATACCGTCTCCAAAGTTCACTTGGGGCCTGACCATGTCAACATGATATCACTTTGCAGATTTCAAGCCAATGTCATTTTGACAACAATTTAAGCTCTGCTGAGGGTATTTCTTTAATCTTGAATCGCCCCGTAGGCGGATTAAAAGAGGTGCAATACGGACTGCTTGAGTGGATCGCCATGAGATTAGAACAAAGACTAAACTTGACGATTCGGCCCACTCGACCAGGCGGGACGAACACGTGTTCAGTAGTATGGCATTCGCAACGCCTTGACATTGGGTGTGGTGTTTAAGAATCAAGATATTCCATAATAGCCACAGACCATGCAGGGTCAACAAGAGGTCAGACGTTGTTGTCCCACCCGCCAATCACATGGCCACATCTAGATTATGACGATGTCATTGATTTATACTGTTTTTTACTCAAGTAAATCTCGACCTCTTTTTCTGACGTCACAAATAACATGCAAATCGTTGAACAAACATTTCATTGAACGTGATTGCTTTAATTCTAATGATTATGGATGACAGCTTTGTTTGTGATAATGTTGCGCGAAGTCGTTTGAGGCTGGGGAAATTCAAATAAATACGGGTAATGATTTAGATGAGGGTATCACTCGCTTCGAGCGAGCAGTTTCAAGAGGACCTAAGAACAGAGACCACAAGAAAGGATAGAAGAACAAGAGAATCAGTTTTTCAGTTTGTCGGCTAAAAGAGGTAAGCAGATATTTATTTCACTTGTAGAATGTTGATCACAAAGCATGGCCGGGCAAGTGAAATTTCACAGATGCCATGGGCTTGCTCAATGCATCTCAGGAGAGTACAAAAAAACAACCGCAAATGAACATTGAATGAACACTGTAGATGCAACCAAACCTTTACAATTGTTTAGGATTTCATTTGCTCTTAACACCATGAACAATGTCATTAACTTTGCTAACTTTTAATCGTCTCTCTCCATGTCTCTTTGTCTGTTTCTCACACACACTTTTCTCACGTCAGAGCAGCTGTATTCTCGACTGTAACTATTGGATTTCATAAGTGATTTTCGGCCAATTTACCTCCTTTCAGACCAGTCACCTTCTTTATTCTTTTTTAAATTCTCCTTCAGACGACTACCAGGATGAAGCTGGCCAAGGTGCTGTCACTCCTGGGCTGTCTCCTCGTCGTTGTTGCCCTCATTGAGGCTGCACCACGAAGCAAGAGTGAGCATTATTTCCTGTTTTGCGATGTGTTCAATGTAAGGTGTGTCGTCCGTGATAAACCCTTAGAGTTGAGAAACACTCTAAGTGATTAAAATCCAAGAGAGGAAACCTTGCTTTGGGACTGAAGGGAAACAGAAATCAGATATCCGATTGCATCTCACTAAATTGTTGTATCATTGTTTTATCATGCACAGTTGCCGCGGAAAGAACAAAGTTTTAAACTGGCACCAAATTCCTGTCTACATTGTTCTTGCAATCTAATGTTTGTCTGTTTTACAGAGGGAAAGAATGTAAAAAAAAAGTGTAGGACAGACGGTACAATCTTGTTGGGTTTTTTTTTTTTTTCAAGATGGAGACAAGTTTGTTCTCTATAATGCTTAGATTTTGTACTTTCACAGAAATGTCCCCCTTTCTAATGGGTGTAACAAAAGTTAACTCAATCAGGAACGTGTAAGTTATTCTTTATCACAGTATGATTTCTTGTTTGATTCCACTCATGCGCAGACAGGACAGGTGATATAATAGATAGCATAGAATGACGTTATTCTTTACAAACAGACAAATTTCTTCGATGAGATGATACTCTACGACCGATCCAAAGAGAACTCACTTTGGTCTTCATTCCAGTTATTGACGTCCTTGTCTTCTGCAAATAGATCTTTTGCTTGTTTGCGTTACTTGTACGACAGGGGGAAGTTCATGCAGTGGCTCAGACTGTGATGGAAATGGAAACGGATGTGACGGAGGAAACGGCGACAACTGTGATGGTGGCAACGGCGATGGCGGAAATGGCGACGGGAACGGTTGCAGTGGAGGTGGCTGTGACGGCGGTGATGGCGGTGGAGATGGTGGTGGCGGTGGTGACAATAATGGAGGCGGTGGAGGAGGATGTCAAGGAGGTGATTGTGGAGGCGGAAATGGCGGTGATGGTGGAAGCGGCGGCGGAGGAGATGGTAGCGGCGGAGGAGGAGGTGGTAGCGGTGCAGGTGGAGGAAGCGGCGGTGGTGGAGACGGCGGTGGAGATGGAGGCAACGGGTGCGACGGAGGGAATGGTGATGGCTGTGGTGGAGATGGCGGTGATGCAGGGGGCGACGGGGGTGAAGCAGATACAGGCGGTGGGGCCTCAGGTGGTGGAGGTGGTGGAGATAGTAGTAGCAGCAGCGAAGAAGAAGGTGGTGCTAGTGGAGGTGGAGGCGGCGGCGGCGGCGATGGCGGAGACGGTGGATGCGATGCCGGCGATGGTGGCTGCGGAGGAGGCGACGGTGGTGGAGATGGATGTAGCGGAGGTGGTTGCGGAGGAGGCGATGGAGGAGATGGAGGAGACGGAGGTGATGGTGGTGGAGACGGTTGCGGAGGCAACGGTTGTGGTGGAGGAGACGGAGGCGGAGATGGATGCGATGGTAATGGATGCGGAGGAGGCGATGGAGGTGACGGAGGTGGTGATGGATGCGGAGGCGATGGCTGTGGCGGAGGAGATGGCGGAGGCGATGGTGGCGGAGATGGTGGCGGAGATGGCGGCTGTGGCGGCGAAGGTGGATGTGATGGAGGAAACGAAGGTGGTGACGGCGGTGGTGATGGAGGCAACCAGGGAGGAACGTCAGGTTAGTATCTCACTATTGTTCTAGGACAAAATATACTAGGTCCCACTTTCATGATATCTTGTTCAACCTTACACTGAAATGTGTCTTTGGATATTTCTTCTCAAGTAGAGATGGATTTTCTTTTTACCTAAATCTAAACATGCCAGTATGAAATCTATTCTAATACGCCTACAGTAACTACAGTGCCTTGGCAAAAAACTCATTTTCATTATAGGGCTACCAATCAGTGATTTATTATCCATTGGTGATGTGGTTTTCTTGGAATCTAGGAGGGGATACTTGCGATGGAGGCGATAGCAGTGGCAGTGGAGAGTGCGATGCCTCATCTGGTGGAGGAAGCGGTGGTGGTGGCGGCGGTGGTGGAGGCGGTGATGGAGGCGGCGACGGTGGTGACGGCGGCGGCGGAGGTGGCAATGGAGGTGGAGATGGTGGCGGAGACGGCGGCGGAAATGGAGGCGGCAATGACGGAGGCGACGGGACTGGAGGCAGCAACGATGGCAATAATCCATATTATAGTGGCAGCGAAGACAATGGCGCCGTCGGTGCCTTCAACCCATCGCCGAACTTTGTCCCTCAGTTCTACCCAGTTCCAATCCCAATCCCACGACCACGTTTCAGAGGTGGTGGAGGCGGTGGTGGTTTTAGCGGCTGGGGCGGCGACTTTGGCGGCTGGGATGGCGATGGTGATGGTGGAGATGGCAACGGAGGTGATGGTGATAACGGCGATGGCGATGGAGATGGCAACGGAGGTGGATATGGCGGCGGTGGCGGCGGCGGCGGCGGCGGCGGCGGCGCCGATGGTGATAATGGAGACGGCGGTGACAACGGAGGTGGAGGCGGAGGTGACAATGGAGGTGGTGGTGGTGGCAACGGTGGTGGTGGTGGTGGTGATGGTGGCAACGGAGACGGTGATGGTGGAGACGGTGGAGACAATGGAAACGGCGGCGGCGGAGGAGGAGGAGGAGGCTGGGGAAGAGGTGGAGGAAGAGGTGGTGGTGGTAACGGCGGCGGCGGTGGCGGCGGCGGTGGCGGCGGCGGTGGCGGCGGAGGTGATTTGACTCCTAATGCTTATCATTTTCAGTTAACATTCCGTATCAATCATTTTTTAAGACTCTTCCATTTAATAGGAAGGTAAACTCGAATGACTTTTTCTGAAAGGTGTTATTTACCTCGTTCATATTAATTGTCTTGTTTATTGACTTCAAAGACTTCTAAGAAGGAAATAGACTTTGCCTGGAAAGGTAATTTTATTGTGGCTATACGCTTTCGTTGTATATACACAACATAATCATAATATCTTACGTCCATGATGTGTATATACATAAAATATCTATAAATATGTACTTAAACATGTAAAGACATGGCACCTAATGTTTGAGGGTTAGGTGTTACAGCAAACATGAAATAAAGATTTGATGGTTTCTATCAACTCGACACAGGCTGCACCCCGTGTTCTTCTGACCTGGGCACCAAGTACAAAGTTTGCGGAACTGACGGGCGCACGTACAGCAGTCCGTGTCACCTCCGGTACGCCGCCTGCTCCAGAAAGAGCAACAAGCTGAAAATGATGAAGCCGGGCAGCTGCTGAAGGATTGGTGAGAACATGACCACGAGAATAAGAGAAATATTTTCCTATCAATTTCCTTAGGACAATCTCTCTCTTCAAACATAAGCTAATACGAACTTTGATTACTAGTGTGCCATATTATTATGTGACACAACATAGTGAATTCTTTTAACTGAATTAGCTGGCAAATTGCAACTGAAGGCAAGTTGTGCAGCCTTTGGATACTAGGTCTCGGAATTCATATTAGTCGTATCTAACCAGCATCATGGTCTGTGATTTGGAGTCATGGTAACTGGAAAGAGAGCAGGGAGAGGTTCGGCGGGCAGGTGATAACAGGAGGTTTTGCCAACATTTGGTGCAAGCAGTTGGATGGCCCAAGTCATTCAGGATTTGCCATCACCATTGTGTCCCCTGTTGGAAAAAAAAAACACACACACAAACAAACAAACGTACTGCCTTTTCGAATGAACGAGACATTACCATGGGTAAATGATATAGGGAATTATATTACTTTGCCAACTTTCGTACAACTGGGGTTGTCTTTAAATGTGTTCCAAATCATCTTAGGGAAACAAGAATCATACACGACCTTGTTCCCCTACCCATCGTCTTCACTATGACAGGGAAATCAGTTATATACAGCTTTGGATATTTTCATCATACGAGAACCTATTTTGGTTCCATCTTTAATCTCCCAACCGTGACAAGATCCTTCCTCCCGAAGTCTCTAAGTGTTTCAGCAGTAATCACACGACCGTCGTGACATGTTATGTTTTTGTTAAGATATTCAGTGTTCATGCCTTGTACACCTCCACTGAACTCTTCCAACCATACAATGGATGCATCATGAGATAATAGATTGTATATAGGCATTATATGTTTCTAACACTGATTCTTAATTTATCTCTTCCAGGTGGTAATGTTCTTCTCGTCTTTCAAAATTTGGTGGCAAAACCACAGATGATCCAATTAAGACAGCGACGCTCACTTATGAGTGCAGTGCCCCGGAACAGAGGATAACAACTCTTCGATTCTCTCCACGTTATGAATACTCTACATTCGTCATGTATCTATCAAGTTTATTGAAGTCTTTGAAGACACATCTTTTTGAATAACAAAGTAAATTCCGAGAAAAAAAAAGACCTGTGGTAAATTGTAAGACGTTCATTACATTATCAGATTCCATTGCCCTGTTTATCAAAGCACTGTTTTTGTAATCTATTGTAATTTATTTTCCATATTTTGTTTATGTGTTGATTTTTTTTATATTTTTGTTTGTATGATTTTGTTTATAGTTATTTATTGCAGCGTTGCATCAAACGCTCGCCTGAAAATTAAAGTTCGTTGAAACGAAAACCATTGTTGCCAAGTGAATTTCATTGCTGTTTAAAGTACCTTAGGTTTCTTAAAGCATTCAATTAAATCAATCAATTATTCGGGTGCAAATTCGGTCATTCTTGGTGTGGGTGTGCTGTCTATGTAAATGGCTGTGTTCAAGTACGTAAGTCTTCTTCGGGTTTGTTGATGTGGATGTGTTGGACAAACAGATTAACTCATAATCATTTGTAGCTCTGTAGGATGTAATGACAATGATACACCCTGTATTGTCAGGTTATGGTCCTAAAAGACTTTAGCTGCAAGCTTAACTAAATGAATGAAATGAAGCTTCAAGAACCCAATCTTTGAAACGAAAGACTTTATTGTATGATATTCTATTATATGTATTTTCCGTCATAAAAAGATATATGAAAAAATACATTCTGAACTTCCCTAAAAGAGATTCCAAATTATAAAAAAAAATATTATGTAACTAAAAAATGTCATGCATATCTTATTCTAAATTCACCGTGTAGATACAAACACTGACACACTCACACACACACACACACATCTATACATATATACACACGTTTATATTCAGATACTTATATATATATATGTATATATATAATATACATTTATATATATATATATATAAATAATATATATATATACATACATATATTAACCGTAATAAGTGATTACAACATCATATTAAAGTAATTAACGGGTCCCAAATTCTATGCTCTAGACATTACTAGAGCTGTTCATGTGTTTGTTGGGTGTATTTTTTTCCCAGTGTATGAAAGTATGATCATACTTTTTAACACAAAACATGCACATTACATTCATTTCTATAAAATGGTGCTGTTCTCTCAATAAATTAAATAACAGAGGTATTGTTTCTCGTCAAAATGAAGAACTAAGAATGCGACATAGAGCCTATCCTTTTTGCATAATCTTTTAAATACATCATTTTGCGTATCTATTTGCTAACAGAAAAAGACTACATCCTTTTGCTATCTCCTCGAAAGCGATTTTTTTTTTTAAATCTGAAATTCAAGTTTGCTCTTCATCTCTAAACTTCTTTTAGGGGTTTTCCATTGATAATGGAAATACAATTACATCAATACAAATACATCCAAAGAGAATCATACACAACGTAGGGCCCTATCGTATTCACCTTGGTCAACAGGCCGTATCAAAACAAATGCAGGCTATAATCTTCTTTCTTTTTTTTTTATTCCTTGACAAGATACAACTTGTCAGTGACTGATGAGGAAAAAGCCAGTGATAATTGACGGACTCTAATCTCAGAATTCTTGGTGTAGATTAGTGAAGTATTCAGCTTCGTTTTAGGACTTCCTGCGATCTTCGGTTGTACCCTGACAGTGAAACAGAACAGAGATACAGAAGCACAACGACTAGAATACAGAGACTGATATTGACACCGACGTCAATATTACTTCCGCAATGAATGTGATTATCGCTATTACGTCACGAAATTAATCATATTCTGTCAAGATGTAGGGTGCTCGCGATTAACCTTTTAATGCTGACAGTGATAGATAACTCATAGTCAAGATTGCTTCCTAAATGTCGAGGTATCTCCTTGTGTAGATGGAGACTGTCTGTCAACGCAGTCCGAGGTAAACGTCAGGGAAGACGATGCCATTCCTTGAGATATTGTGATAAATTGCTGCAGTAGCAGAAACTTCAGTCAACCACACAAAAGAATGATTGTATCAAATCTTAATCAAATGTCGTAACTTCTATGCATTCAAAGGGACTGCCGGAATGCAGCTCCAAAATGTATAAAAACGCTCGATTTACAGCTAGAAACCATCAGTCGGTCGGATTCGAAAAGCGAAAGAAAGACCACGGAAAGAAAGGAATATTTGTTGTGAACTCGTATTCTGAAGAAATCGCATTCTCGAAGAAATCGTAAGTTCATGCATTATTCACATAATTCACTCTTGCATTTTTAATTCTCTCAGCTAACAGAGAGCATGTCGTATTTTTTGGTACTTTTTTACTCCCCTTGCACTCATTCATTTCCTTTCTGTAACACGTGACGTGCATTCCACATAACACCCAATCCTGATAAACTATTGAAAATAAAACTTACTGAATACTTTGAAAGGTGAATGTCTGTAAGTTCTCTTCATATCCAGTGGTTTTAAAATCATTTCAGCAGCTTCGTTTTGATTGTTTTAATTTATGTAGGCTTAAATCAACGAGATGAAATTTTTGTTCGCATCTAAAAGTTCACTATCATTTTTATCTTGCATTTCAGGGTAACTTTCGAGTCATGGAGTCAACAAGGATTCTTGCAGCACTGTTTGCTCTCATGTGCACCTTGGGCGTAGTGATATCAGCTCCAAGAGGTGAGATATCGTCTTGTTTTCAAGAGTTCTAACAATCAATGGCCACTTTTCCTTTCATGTTAAATCACTATTTACAGATGCGCTAACAACTACCAACTTTATTGATGATTCCAACCAAATAATTATCACTTTGCTGTCACCAGAACGACGAGATGACAATGACTGCAGCAACGGTGATCCTGGATATTCGTGTGATACCAGCGGAGGATCCTACGGCAGCGGGTGTGGTCCGGGAGGATGCGCTCCTGCAGCGGCTCCAGCACCAAGAGCCCCTCAGCCACCTGCACCACGAGCCCCAATTCCTGCCCCAAGGGCTCCAACACCATCTGCTCCGCGGGCTCCTGCTCCACGGGCTCCTGCTCCACGGGCCCCTGTTCCACGGGCTCCTGTTCCCAGAGCACCAGCACCAAGCGCCCCATCTTTTGCCCCAGTCCCACGGGCTCCAGCAGTCGGCTTTCCGGCCAGCGCACCTGCGGTTGGCTTCCCTGCAAGAGCCCCAAGTGCTGCATTTCCCGCTTTTGCTCCCGCCCCGCAAGGTGGCTTTTTCGCGGCCTTCGATGCGGCGGATGGAGTTGTCGGTTTTGATGCTGGAGTAGCAGGGGGTAATTATATCCCTATTCAGACTATTAACTTGATTTTTAAAAAAGAATAAAAATACATTTTGTCTGGTACTTGCTCAAAGTATTTTGGAAAAACACTTTCAAAACTCCTAAATTTCGCTAGAATGAATTAGACTTCTAGTCAAGTCATCATGCGGAATCTAGATACCACTAAAAACAGAAGTTAAAAAAAAAACTCATTATAAAGTTCATGTAGTCCCTAGCTGTTGAAAACTTTGTCTAGTGAAACATTTATCTGGAGGCAATGGAAAACACACTATGATCATAAAGTGATTTTTTCCCCTCTTTTCAGCTGGCTGTGACAGTGACAGCAGCGAGGAGTGTGCAGGGGCAGCTTTTGCTGCAGCTGCGTCGGCTGAAGAAGATGCATCAGAAGGGGGTGATGGTGGAGAAGGGGGCGATGGCGGAGAAGGAGGTGTATCTGCAGCTGAGGCTGATGCCGCTGGTGGTGGAGTGGCTGCTGCTGCAGCTCCGGGATTTCCTGCCGCTGCCCCTGCCCCTTCTTTCCCGGCAGCAGCTCCTGCTGGATTCCCTGGAGTCAGCGCGCCCCAGCCAAGAGCTCCCGCTCCAAGAGCTCCTGCTCCAAGAGCTCCTGTGCCAAGAGCTCCTGCTCCGAGAGCACCTGTACCGCGAGCACCTGTTCCTCAGGCCCCCGTTCCTAGGGCTCCTGTTCCGAGGGCTCCTGTTCCGAGAGCACCAGTACCAGCTCCCCGCGCACCAGTTCCACGTCAACCCCAGCTTGTACCAGTACCACGACCAGCAGCTTCTGCCCCAGCCCCTGCACCGGCTCCAGCTCCCGCTCCCGCTCCGGCCCCTGCTCCTGCTCCGGCCCCTGCTCCGGCCCCTGCACCGGCCCCTGCACCAGCTCCGGCCCCTGCTCCTGCTCCTGCTCCTGCCCCTGCTCCAGAGCCAAAACCAGAACCTGAGGCTCCGGGCGAAGGTGATAACGGAGATAACGGAGAAAATGGAGATAATGGATGCGACAACGGAGAACCGGGTGGCAGTAGCAACGGTTGCACCACAACGTCTAATTACGGTAAGTTCAGACATGTTTGTCTACCCTTTTAAGATTATGATTTTTCAAGAGTAAATACCAATCCTGAAACTTCCCTTCACTGAGGCAAACTATGTCCTAATGCACGACAGCCTTAATTAGGCAATAAAACTTATTATTACTGCTTTTTGTATATAAATTGTGCAAAAGCAAACAATAGCTAATTCAGATGGCCCTGCCTAAGAGAGTTCCAAATTAGGCTAATCAAATAGTTCGACAATGACAAAAGCGCAATTTTTCGAAACAATGGGATCAAATTCATAACAGAATAATCTTTGACGGGTTTACTGCTTAACAGATTAAATAGAGCTAGTCAAACCATATCCACCATTTCCAAAGTAAACGTCTGCAAAGGAAAGGACAAAAGGAAAGGGACCCCTCGCTGACTAGACACATCACCTTATCCACAGCTACTCTCTTTGGGTTATTGAATTGGATACTCTGTCAAAAGACAATGCTTTCTACGTCGATGGGGTTACCCAATTTAAAAGAGAAAAACCTCTTTTCCTTATTACCACTGGTGTCCAGATGATCTGAAGAAGACCTGTGACCCCTGCCCCACCAACTATGTTGCCCAAACCATGCAGGTTTGCGGGACGGACGGGCACACCTACAAAAGCCTGTGCGACCTGCGATACTCCGCTTGCATCAGGGGCGATCGCCAGCTCGCTAAAGCTAGGGATGGCGCCTGCTAAGACATTGTGGGTATGTCGTTGTTTGTTTTCTTTTAAGCTACAGTCAAAGTCAATTAGTAAGAGTATTTTATTAGTAATCTTATATATCACGAAAGATATTGGCAAAGGTCTCACAGGAAAGGAGGTGGAAGGATTGTTCATTACTCTTGCTATGGGTTCTTTCTGTATGAGAAAAAAGGGTGTTACGAAAATTCTACTTCTATTTCAATTTTGTGTGTTCAGTGCCACGTGAGCATTTTCATGGTTTTTGTATTACTGTTTAAGAAGTTTGTTTGTTTATTTATTTACTTTTATAAGAGGTGAAATCAAGGGCAATCACACAGATTTGTAACTTCATGATCTCTAACTTCAACTCATGCCAAAACCTGTGAAAGACTGCCAACGACTTAATGGAAAACGATACTTCCATGAAATGAATGTTTAAATCATAATCATTACTTATGCTGTACTATGCATTGCATCCTTCTTTACGCTTGTTTTTGCCCTCAACACTTGCATCATCTTTCGCGTCAAGTCACGTGCTTCTTAACATTAAAGCAATGATTCTCATTATGTTCAAATGCAGTGACTCTGTACAAAGACGTTCATATGAGCCGACATCAAGACCAGCAGAGAGGCATTCCGATCGCAGGGAGCGCGGCGGGAAAACTAGGGCATTGACGTTAATAAACGCAGAAGAGGCGAAGCGTCCGAACATAGATGCAGACGTCCCTTAGCTGTTGAGGCGAATAGTCCGGGATCTGAAATTCAATTACATGCCATTAACAATCTTTTGTTTACCAGTAGACATGAACAATTCTGTAACAGCTATGTGCATTAATGTCATTTGGACTTATATACAAAGCAATTAAGGAAGTTTCCCATCCCATTGAGCGGTACATTTCCCCGTACACATTGGCTTTTAGCAACGTCCTTGACAACGTTACTATGACTTCTATTTATACATTGTTTTCTCTCTTTCTTCGGCTCTTCCTTTTTTATTGTTATTACGACGTACATGTAAGAGGTGATGTATTCATTATTTTTTTTTACATTCCTTTATCTATTTGTTATCATCCTTTTGTTTACCATTGTTCTTTTTTAATCTATTTATTGCGAAAAATAAAATCACCACCAACAAGGATTCAGTGATTCTTGTCTGCAGTGAAGCTTTGAGTCATTGTACTCTTAATGCGTGTATGTACGTGTGTGTGTGTGTGTGTGTGTGTGTGTGTGACAGAGAGAAGAAGTGTTCTGTGTGCGTGTTTATGTGTGGACGTGTAAGACGGGGTTGTACACAGTTGTATTTGTTGAGTGAATTCCCATAGAATTCAATGGCGTATAATAATGTTCTTCAACAATGATTATACATGTAGTTCCTTTTCCTTTTTTTCAGTACTTGTCTCTCAGTGATGACACACAAACAAAACATAGGGAATACACAACAAACATCATGAATAATAGCAGATATAGAACAAACCAGGACAATCATGTTCAAGTCTAACAACTTTAAAACAGGCTCTAGGGGGTAACTGAAGAAAAATCTCAGAAAACACAATGATTGAAACTTAAAGACCTTTACCCATAAACATAAGAATAATTTATCATTAAGTTACGGTTGCATCACAGAGAGCTTTAAAAGAAAGTGGTATGAAATACGGCACGAATGGAATGAAATACTGATGGCAAAGATAATATCATCCCTGACATGACGCCATGGCAGCTTATACTTTAACCCTATAAAGCCCAAGCTATTTTGACCCCTTCCAGGCCCAAGGGGGGGGGGGGGGCACATTGTGCCCCCCCCCCCGTATAACTTCTTTATTATATGATGTATGACCGTCATATTTGGCACATGGGTAGAGCAACTCATACTCTACAAGACCCAACATTTGAAATTTCCCAAGGTCATCGACTGAGGGCGCTATTAACCAAAATACAAAGAAATACATAGGAAATATGCTAAAATCGTGTTTTTTCTTTGTATTTCTTTATCCCAACTATATATGTTTTTATTTCATATCAATCATTTTCATATTTACCACAAAGGAAAAGCAAGTCAACCTTCACTATTTGTTACTGTTGAAATTTCTCAAGGTCAACATGTGGGGGCGCTATTCAATACAATATAAAGAAATATATGAAACCTATGATGTATTGCTTGGAATGGGTACATATATTGGTATCATATTTCATATTTCCAAAATATTGAAATTTTAAGTTTGCAGATTGATAATATGATGAAGAAATGATATTACAGGCAAAGCTTGTGTGAAGATAACACAAAATAAAAGGGTAGTCTTTGGAAAATGCTGTATTTTCGATTATTTTTATTATGTCTATTGTTTGATGCCTATGTCATATAAAAAATAAAGAAATAATAAGAAGACCATTTCAGGGTAATTCACAACCATAATAACTTCACATTTTGGTCCTTCAGCAAATTACAGCCAAGAAAACCCCCATTCCATCCATTATTATTGTTAACTGAAATTTGAACAGAAAATCATGCAAAATCTGACGAACATGGTTGTCAGTTTACGGTTGCCATGGCAACCAGCAATATCGGATATAGCTAAATTATATATCAAAATGTTTGCAATAAGATTTTAGGAAAAGTCACCAAATTTGGTTGAAATCGAGTAAAAGGTGTAGGAGTGGCAAACGAAAATATGGTAGGGGGCACAATGTGCCCCCCCCCCCTTCGGCTTTATAGGGTTAAGAAGTCAGGTTTTTTTTTTGTGTGTGTGTGTGTGTGTGTTTTTAAAGACAAACAATAGGTGTTTTGTCAGTAGTGGCATGTATGGGACACAATATTTTCGTCCACACTCTCTTTCACACATAATATTACACAAACACATGTAAATTCATCATCGTGTATAACTAAGTAATTGGCATAACTTCATGATATTAACAATAATAACTGAACATCGCATTTATCGACGAACAAAAATTTCAGCTTGCCTTTTTCAGTCCAATTACAATATACATAATTCACTGCATGGCCATGCATACCAATCAGTATATCACAACAGTTATGTCATTGTTTGTCTCCGCCAAAAAAAAAAAAAAAAATCCACTAAGTTAGTTTGTGGATACAAATTCGTTCACAAATAATTTTTCAATTCTGAAGCTTATGCTCGGACTTTCTTCTAACGTCAAGAAAGCAGTAAATGTTGTCTGAATGATACTACAATCATTGCTATGTTATTTTCATCACAATCTCTCTGGTAATCGCCCAAGACATCCCAAGCAGCTGCCAAGGATGGCACAGCAAAAACAGAAACAAAACTAGAATATATCCTAAATGGAAAGTATTCTACTTTAGTGGTATACAATGCCAGTTTTGTAGTAGAAGACCAATAATCGAATTTGAAGATTATATACATGTGCAGCCATAATAATGATAATATCATTAGTATCTCCTGTTACCTTGCTTTAGACATGAAATATACAGGAGACTGCATTGACATCATAGCTTGTTTTTCGTCTGATCATGCAAAACTCATAACGTTATAATGAACTATAATGTAACTATAATAACTATGATAACAATAACAATGAACTATTTCAGTAGTTGTGATCAGAAGATTTAGTGCCTTCCATTCACGAGTGCATTCCCTAATACTGTTTTGCTACTGTTTTTTTTTTTTTAAGGCAAAGAAATAGTTTGAAAATACAGTCTCGGCTATGAAAAGTGATAATATCAAAAGAGGTGAGTAGGGCAGCAAAGCTCACGTGCCGTCAATATTTTGCCAGATATCTGTGAGCTTCTGGAAAGGAACATGAACGCATGCGTAGCCCAAAAATAGGACACTTCCGTAACTATTTTCCAGGTCCCGAGTAAAATCAGGCCAATGTTTTACTCTAAGTGTAAGGCAGATAGAATGTAACTGACGGCATTATTCTGTTGGTATTCAAGATAAAGGACTGGTATGAGCGTGCTGCTGACCCCGTGACTTCTTCTGTTGCTCTTTTCCCCTTTTATATCTATTAGTCCGGTTGCTCATTTTCTCATATATTCGCAAACAAAATCATATAAGATTACACATCACATAAATACATTTTTTATACATAATATGCGTACACACACACACACACACACACACAGATAGATACAAATACACACATACACGAGTACAGACACGTGTACATGCCACTGCATGAAGTTATAAAATGCATATAGATGCACATATTTTTCATATACTTTGTTAGCAAGGGAATGATGTTCTAATGATTGACTCTGAACTCCTTCGATTATGCAACAATTCATTGCAACGCCACAAAGAATGGGAATGTTTTCGTAATACGTCCCCCTCCCTCTCCCTATCTCTCTATCTCTCTCTCTGATTCTCTGTACCTCTCTCCCTGTCTCTCTCTTTCTCTCTCTCTCTCTTTCTCTCCCTCTCTATTGAGAGTGATGGATTGGACGTTTGTCTATGTATAACCTTATGCTATGTGTAACAGGAATGTAGGTGAAACAATGTATATACCTTTTTTATGTTTGCTAAATTTTCTTCTTCAATTTATATGTAATCGATTTTGATAGTAAGTACGTCCACTAAAACCGAATCCGACAAAAGAAACGTCTACTAACCTTAGAAATTATCGGAATACATTTCACTGAAATATAGATCTTACACCATGCATAAATCACCTCAAAGATATTCACACACGAACTAAGAAAGCACATTGACATAGAACAACAAAAGTTACAATTGACACTCCTACAATATCGATGAAAAGAAAACAAGCTATCAATCTGTCCGTTAATGACACAGACCTGAAACTGCAGGACCACAAATTTTGTGTGAGTAATTTATGTACAATTTCCCTATCGAGATAAACGCATGCACCGCGTATGTGTATGTGCATTGTATTGTTGTATACACATAATTTTAACGTGTACATAATGCATGTAATTGCGAACGCAAAATACTAAAGTTCGAGCATTTTCAAAGAGGAGATCTTTGCTTAGCTGATAATGAACAAAACAACAACAACAGCAACAACAGAAAACTGGGTCGACATCTTACAGGCTAGGCCTCAACATCAATGACAAAATCCGTTTTCTCCCATCTTCTGGGAGACAATCCTACTCTTTTAGACTGATTAGTTCGAAGTTTTTAGACGCAAACATGATCCTAAGACGTTGTTGACCGTGAAATGTTTCACCAGCTGTATGTTTTTCACGAGCATGTCAATCATCTTTTTGGGTGAACCTCTCGTCAGGCTGATTATTATCTCGTCCTATACGTTTCCCTCCGAACAATCCTCAGAGTTAAACAAAATGATCCATCAAACTTTGAAGAGCTCAAAGTCAATCACGTCTCGACTTTACAGTAAATCACGGATTTTCACTGCGTTTTCCCGACAGGAAACAATAGTGGAATTCTCAATCAGAAAACAAGCGCTGTTTTTGAAACCTTAAATATTTGATAGGGATCGGAAGTAGCGCGGAGCTTGCATAGTCTCCTAGTTTCCGAACCTGAGGATGAATCACTCTTGGAGCTCGATGTATTTCTATGACAATGAAGGCTGAGGAGAACCCCTCTCTCCCTCCTTCTAGAGCGATACCAATCAGATGGATTTAATAGAATGACAGCTACTTCATGCAGCATCTTGACCCAAGTAAGTGTATCGGAATTATGACATTGAATGCTAGTACTGACATATATTTTTCTTGAAATGAGATTATCAACTGGCGTATATCTTGTAATCTCTCTTGGAAAATTTCATTTGTTTACTCACAATGACCATATTCTATTCGGAAATTGCTACTGTGCACGCAGCTTCTGATGGATTTGGCATCCCTGAATCTTTGATGCAGTGTCCTTTGACTGCAATCTTTGCTCCAATCTGTACCATGGGGTTGTGAATAAGCATATTTCTGGGAGGAAAATGGTATATATAGAGGAATTTCACTTCAGAGCAGCATCACTTCGGACTGCTCGAGTCTGCTCCACAACAACGCCACAGCACCCAGAGAGAAGAGACATCCTTTCAGCTAAGAGTCAAGTTTTTTCAAAAAGAAAGCGTTAAAATCGTGAGTATTGAACGTTTTGTTAAAAGTTCCTTGCACTTTTTAAATGATTAGTCAAATTTCCCGATTATGGATAACGCGGTAAGGGTGATTTTGAAAACATATTTCATTGTTGTTCATATTTTTTTTTTAATGGAATTATATTTTGCTGTTTGACAACACCATGACAGGTATGCAGAGTAGTGCATTATTCTCCATATCACGTGCAGAGTGTAACACACACTGTCACTGAGTATTTGCATGTATAAATATGAAGTTAGAACATACTAATGAAACCTCTCAAACTTCACGTCGCTCGCTAAACTTAGGAAACTTTAGCAAATCATTGTCATACTTGACATGATGTCTAATTACACACGTATGAATCGATTAACGGATAATTTAAAAGGGAAGGAATATCCCACTGGTTGAACGTTGGGACAATTATTGTTGCAATGCTACCTACATCAGCAGAATCGCATAATATACGCCATCTATAAACATTTTCACTTGTTTTGCATCTTTTCTGTTCCTTTTTTTTTTCAGTCACGTGATTCATCATGCGAGTGATTTCAAGTCTAGCCGTGCTCGGCTGTCTCGTATCTTTAGCGACGCTGTCACTAGCTGCCCCAAGAGGTGAATTTAACAAGCTGCTGACTTCTTCTGAATCAGCTAATTTGCAAAAGTCAAATATAATCCATTATGAGATAATATGTCATTGTTCAAAGTTGCACCTTCTTACAAGATAGTGTGATAAATAAAATCACAATCCTAGTTTTCAAGCATGAAAATGTTGAAACTATGATGGAACACTCTCAGTTTTTTTTTTAATGCATTTTTTAGAGTACATCAGCTGCAACACTTAAGATGTCTTCAAAAAAAAAAATGATGTCATAACTTAACTGCTCATGAATTGCAAGTCCCAGACATACCGAAGATCGGTACATGTTCACGCTGAAGCATGCGCCAAATTCAATCGATAAAATTAATTGACATAGACTGAAAGCAGTGATGAAACATATTAAGCACTCATACAAGATAGCATGGGCATGTACATTTACATCTACGTTTTTACATCAAATTGTTAAACTTCTTGTGTCCACAGTGCCAAGGGACTCGTGCGAAAGAGGCCGCTCTGGTACTGTGTGTGGAAGCAATGGCAAGACCTACAACGATGAGTGTGACATAGAGGCTGATGCTGAGTCCAGTGGAACGACGATCACGGTTTCTCACTCAGGAGCTTGTGGTCGGGGCGGAGGCCCTGGCGCGCCTATTCCCGCGCCTCCAGCAGGACCGGCCCCGCCTGCAGCACCTGCGCCACCGAGGGCTCCTGTCGCACCTGGACCACCTCGGGCTCCGGTCCCAGTACCTCCTGCAGCTCCTGCAGCGCCAAGACCTCCTGTAGCCCCACCTCAGGCACCTCAGGCTCCCCCTAGAGCTCCGACTGCGCCTTACTATCCTCCCCAAAGGGCTCCTACTCCTCCTCGTCCAAGTGCTCCTGTTCAACCACCTAGAGCTCCTGCGCCACCTGGTGTCCCAGGATACGCTCCATCATCCCCTGGTGTTCCAGCATACGCTCCATCATCCCCTGGTGTTCCAGCATACGCCCCTGCATCTCCTGGTGTTCCAGCATACGCCCCTGCATCTCCTGGTGTTCCGGCATTCGCCCCTGCATCCCCTGGTGTTCCAGGATACGCTCCTGCATCTCCTGGTGTTCCAGCATACGCTCCTGCAGCACCCGTGCCAGGTGTGGGATTTGCACCAGGAGACGGCACTGTCTATGCCGCAGCTGACGCCGACGGGACGGACGCTGCTACAGGTGCTGGAACAGCGGGCAGTGATGCCGACAGTGATAGCAGCGAAGAGGAAGTCGACACCAGTGAAACCGCTGCTGCTGACACAGATGCCGCTGATACGGGAGATGGGGCTGATGGAGTTGATGGAGCTGCTGCAGCAGCTGCTGCTCCTGCTGCTGACGCAGCCGATGCTGACTCCAGTGGGGAGTCAGATTCGTCGGCAGCAGCTCCTGGTGCTCCAACGGTTGCAAGCATTCCTGGTGCAGGCATTCCAGTCCCTGGCCCACCAGCTCCTGCGCCACCTGCTCCTCCCGCATTTTCTCCAGTGCAACCACGGGCTCCCTCTCCACGCCCAGCTGTACCTGCCGCACCACAACCAGCTGCACCAGCCCCTGCTGCACCGCGCCCAGCTGCACCGCGCCCAGCTGCACCACGCCCTGCTGCGCCACGTCCTGCTGCACCACGCCCTGCTGCACCACCGGCACCACGCCCAGCAGCACCTGCTGCACCACGACCTCCAGTCGCACAGGCTCCAACCGTGCCTCGTGCCCCCGCGGCTGATGCCGGCACTGGCACCTGTTCCCAGAACGATGCTGCTTCCTCAGGCTGTGATGCAAACGGTGGTTCATCTGACAGTGGTGAGTAAGCCCCTATTTTCATGAGACACGTTTTAATTACCTTCAAATCAAATAGATGTGGCAGCATTGTTTCTTTGTGATAGTAATACACATGCCTTTGTCTCGTATCATCTTTATTGCATGTGCCATTGTATTCCACACATTGTTTGAAGATTGCAAAATGGATTCAAGGCAGGGGACTCGAAGCACTGCTATTATTTGATAGATCGTTTACATATTACCTTCTTATTCAGTGAAAAGGAAATTTGCTGTCAATAATTACAATATTATGTCATAAACTCATTTTGATTAATTTCATGTTATCGTCGTTATGCAAAGTTTAAAGCGATGTTTCGTTTGATATGGGGCATGAAGTGTCCGCTGTTTTTAATGAGGGGTTTTTTGAGGTAATGAGAAACTTCTTTAGATATGAAATATGAAAGAACGTATTAGTAATTCTAAAAGCATAATACTAGAAGTTGGAACCCACCTTTCATTAGGATTGCGTTGCTGCTTTTGGATATCTCAGCCATTTTAAAAACCAATTTAGTCATCATATAAACTTTGAATTCCTCTTGTTTGTTTACATTTCATAGAGTGGTTTATAAGTCTTACACAAGAAGTTAAAAGCTGAATTCTCACCTAAACCAATACTAAATCGTCCCTTTAAGCAGTCGTTACAGCTCCCCCCCCCCCTTTATTTTCTTTCTCGAGATACGAACATACGTGTTGCCAAATACTACAGTCATGTATTTCTAATATGTTCTTGCTTACAGATGATCTCAGGGTGGGAACTATTGCATAGAAAGCCTTTCTACCACTAGACTATGCGGTCTCTGCAAAAGCTAGGTAAGTACATTTGCTATATAGTAAGAGACTGGAACATGCGCTTAATGTGGAATCATTGATCCTCAATATGCGAATGAAATCAGTCAAAAGGCTTTTTGAATTAATGATCTCTACATTATCTTTCTTACAGAACTATGAAGCAGTAAATCATTGCAAAGATCAGAAAACAAAATGGTAGCATGACCTCTCTATTTGAAGAGCTTGCTTCCAAAACGCTCTAAATCCATTGAAAAGTGATGGATTTAGCGCCTTGTGGAAGCAAGCTCTTCATTTGATGCTTACATTTCTACATGATATCGCCCTTGCTTTAGAGTTGGGTTTCTCTGCAGTTTATGCAAGAATGCAAAGGGTAACACCTGCTTGATCGATCTCCAACTCGTTTGCTTTGTGCATTTCAGCTGATGTATACACTACCGTAGACCTTAGATTACGACAGAGCATACTTTGATGGAGACGTCCTCGATTGTCATAATGTCAAAATTGTTTAATATCATTTTCAGCATTAATCAGCATTAAAATAGTGCAATCAAATTCATGAGATGACTGTAGTGACAACACAATTCTATAGTTGTGTTTTCAAATTTTTCATTGATTATCATGTCAAAAGATGTTCTGCCGTTTAGCAGGTCTTCACTATTGTCCCAGTTTCTTCTCGTTGACCGATTTGATGACTTTTTTTTTTTCTTCAAATAATTAGTAACAATCTGGGAAACTTGATTCTGCTTTTCCATCCTAACGTGGTCTCCATTGACAAATTATACCGGGCTATCGTTACAAACATAGTATCAGTGGTTTCTGCACCAAACCGACACTGATATTCATTTTACGTTTCAATTATGAGGAAAATTATCTCGAAAAGAAGTAAGTACTGATCGCAAATGCCATGGTAATTGAATCTACACTGTTTCATTTAGTTCAGACAATTTCATCAATATCGACTTCTTATTTACCGGGTTGCTTTTTGCACGTATTTTCTTTTAAAATTCACCCTGACAGGTGGCACGCACGATAGCTTCACCTAGGCGACGCTGAACATGCTGAAGATCGTCCTCTTCGTGCATCGTTGCTCGGACAACGTATTTATTTATTACGAAAAATTCACTTTTCAGTTTGTCTTTTTCACGTATTTTCCTTTTTATGTTTGTTTGTTTGTTTTGTGTTGTTTTAGTTTACAAATCAACGTCAGGCACATTACTTTCTTTCTCATCACTGCTCATTGCTTGTACTTTGGAGACTACCCACTTCTAATTTTACAATTAATATTCATGTACCGACAGCGTACCTCAATGTAAAAAACACACACGCCATTATACACAGTGGCATCAATCTTCGTTAGTGATCTGGATCGTTCAGGTGCATGACAGGTTCAATGACATTTATTTCCAGCAAATATACGTACATTGTACAAGTAACATGCGATCAATTTGAATATGCCGGAGGCACATCTCAAGAAGTCGCTTGTAAATTCAGAAGTTTAATCTAAGTGGAGTGATATTCTAGCAAGGATTACAAGTTTTATGCAATCTTACTTCAGGAAGAAGCATTCATATTTGATGAATTGAATGCAAGAGATGTTAATTGTGTGAATACATTATCTAAAAAAAAAAAAAAAAATCAGTGTGAAGCTATCTCCAGTTTGAATCCCATTTTTGTTGATTTATGTTTCGCCAGTTGTTTTGATATTTTATTTATTATTTTGAGTTTTATTTACATTTGCATTTGCAAATAAAATTCAGAATCAATTGAAGTTACAGTTGTTCGGTTATATCTTCTTATTGTTGTCACTTATTATCATGCCCATTTACTGAAATGAAATTACATAACACAGATCTACTAACAAATACCAGCCT
The DNA here is from genome assembly GCF_964275005.1 of Diadema setosum. Classification (NCBI taxonomy): domain Eukaryota; kingdom Metazoa; phylum Echinodermata; class Echinoidea; order Diadematoida; family Diadematidae; genus Diadema; species Diadema setosum. Next base: position 35,345,576 of record NC_092686.1, read on the forward strand.
ATTAGACTCCCTTACAAGCGTTATATGTGTTGGCAGAGGGAGAGAGAGCGAGAGAGACAAAGAGAAGAAACATACATATGCATATGATATATATATAATTGTTTATATATATATATATATATATATATATATATATATATATATATATATGTATATATATACATAGTTTAAATCATGACGAATGAAGACAAGGGATGTTGGAGGATGCCAGCTGCCAGCTTTTGACGCTTGGTCTTCTTGGTCAGCTTTATCGTCTATACACAAACGTGGTAGAGAAATGATCAAAGACCGAGGTGCATGCATGGGATAGAAATTATGTAGATACACATACGCACGCACACACACACACACATGCAAATATATGTATATGATATATATATATATATATATATATATATATATATATATATATATATATATACATATATGTATGTATATATATATATATATATATATATATATATATGTATATATGTATATATATATATGGCATGAATCAAATCTTAGCTTGATGACTGTCATTGATATTAAAAGATATGGAAACAGTTTGATAAGCTGAAACCTCAGAAACTAGCATACGTGAAGAGAGCAAAAGTATAATTTATACTGCAGCACACCAGTCCTGTTCACTGCCGTCGGTGTCATTGCACCAAGCGGGGATGTATCAATAATTACTGGGGTTGCTCCTAGATGAGAACACTTAATAGATAACACTTATTATTGTTGACTTGTATCGCCGGGCAGGCATTTTTGACAAATTCATTCCAAGAAGACTCTTATCCAGGAGGATGGATGCGGAATGTCGTTGTATTTACATCTCAGGAGAGCGCGAAACACCTGCTTAAAGTGTGGATGCTTCTGGGCGTATATGAGAGGGTTGATGCAGCAGTTGACGGACATGAGGATGAAGGTGTAGATGGAGGGGATCTCGTGTCCCGGGGTGAGTACGCAGAGACTGTGGGGCATCACGCAGAGGAAGAAAGCGCACACGACGAAAAACAGGTTCATGTTGATCTGGCTCGCTCTTTTCCGCACTTCTTTCTTCGGTGCGGCATCGAATCCGTGAGGACGGTCAGAAGTTTGATCTTGACCAGGCATCTCGGAGGGTTCGGCTGGGCGGTTGGCTGTGACGACGGAAGTGGGCGCGACGTCGCTCTGCGCCAGCACTTGCTGCTGCTGACGCACCCACATCAAAATCTTGACGTAACAGAAAATTATGAGAAGGAACGAGAAGAAGATGTTCACAAAGGCGATTGATTCGTATATGCCAACCGGATCCTCTTTACTCAACCAGCTGCACCACCGCTGTTCGCTGGAGTAGCCCAGCGTCTCGATATTGACAACTTCTGGTACAAGCAAGCAGAGTATTGACTGGAACCAGGCAACGGCCAGCATGAGGCACAATCGAAACGGTTTGTAGAGCCATTGGTAGTCAGCTGGTCTTCTCGTGATCAGATAGTAGCGGTTGAAGGCGATAAGAGCGAGAGTGAGTACGCTGGTTATTGTGGAGATATAGACAGATGCTCCTACCACCTGACAGAAGGTGTGGTTCAGGGGCCAACCTGCTGGGTGAACCAGTCCCAAGGACTGGAAGGGTAGCAGGGCGCACGTCAGGAGATCAGTAACGCTGAGACTCAATACAAACACGTTCGTTATCGTCTGCAGTTTTCGCGAGACAGCCATCGCGACGATCACGAGGCTGTTGCCGGTGATGCCGATGACGGCAACGACTACCAGAATGCTTGCTCCGATGGCGCGGTGGACGAAACCGACCTCAAATTCACCCTCATTAGATTCATCGACGTGTGGAGTAAGATTCTGCATTGTTCCGCTGTTTTTGCATTTGTGTCTGTAAAGAACTTGTATTGGCTGAGAATGTATCAATAATCATTTGAACGAAAGTGTGATCCGCAAGCTTTGAAAAAGAAAATGTTTTCCTTGCAACTTCGATGTCACGACACAGAAGCTCACCTGGTGAAATAAAAAGTCACAATGAAACAAGGTCATTTACTAAGCGCGAAGTATAAGAAATTCGTCACATTACTGGAACCGTCATTTCCGCTTAAAATGGTCTTTCGTCTTTTTCGCAAAGTGTATTCTTTTTCCCCAAGTCTTCTTTGGGCAAATAAAGAAGAAAAGATAAACCACTTTCGCCGATGAGCCACATTGCAAGTGCAAAAAAGTGCGCGAGTGTCACATGACAATTACGCGCACTAGATCACTTAAGAGTTATCGATACCGAGGGCCTCATTCAACAATCATGTCTTGATTGATGGTTGATCACAGCTAAACCTCATGACTCTGCAGCAGCCAAGATAATGTAAGTGTATTCAGTGGACATCTTGATTTGTGCGGACACTACTGCGTTTATATGAAATATGTAATTAACAATGTGCTCGCTCTGGATCCCTGGTGTGTTTGCGTACGTGCGTGCGTGTGTTCTTGTTCGTGTGCGCGTAAATGGCACTCCTTGCCTTGTGAGCACTCTTCGGCACTACCAGAGAGTGTCTCTCACCTGACCTCTACGATTCAATCATGCGAATCGCTTTATCGGCGTAACATGATCAGGACGCAAAATATCAACAATACCTCCCGACTCACGTGATCATTAATTCATACCTTTTCTTATGAAAGAACACAGCAAACATTTGCTAAGCCAAGCATGATGCCAAGACGCCTGCTGCATTAGCAAATGAACCATAATTTGATTAATCGCAAATCGTGAATTTTGTACGGGGATAGTACCTTACATTTTACTGCTCATTGTCATTTCAAAGAAACAACATTCTACTGGTTTCCATTGTGAAATTAATTGGGAAAATTATATTCACGGTCACCATCCCCCCCCCCCCCCGCCCAGAAAAACGCACTATCTGACACTTTAGTCGACCTTCACTTTTCTTTTCTGTTTTGCATACAAAAAATATTCAATAAACAATCATTTTCCTGTGATAAACTTGATTTCTGACAAAGATGTAGGAAACCCAATTTCATAACTGCAAAGTGCAGTATCTACAATGAACTTTGAGTTTCCCAAGGAAAAACGCAGCATATACATTCATTTCAAGGAAGAAATGCAGTATATAGAGAGCCATTTAGTCCGGTGGCAAAGAAATCGGTGGATAAACTTATCAAATAGCACCAAATTTGGCAAATATCCAGACTGATTATATTTTAAGTAGATTTGGATATCAGCCCTTTCATTCAGAAGGTCTGTCATTGGACGTCTTCTCCCGTTGCCATGGCAACGAATTATCTTTTTGAAACAACACAGATTTCAAATTATATCAAACTAGAATGTAGAAAAGTGACTATATCCATAGATTTGGAAGCAATCATTGAATCGGTTATCGTTATTCTTATGTGTTCAATTGTCATGGTAACGAATTATTTTAGAAAACTACATATATTTACAAGTAAATGATACTAACATGTGACGAAAGTGACCTAATAGCTTTAGAATTATTCATTTAATTGCAACTGAAGTCTTAGTATTCTCTGTTGTCTTCTCCCATTGCCATGCTGACAAATCATTGCAGTGCCAAAAGTGTGAAAAAAGTGACTACATTCAGACTTTGGACGAATTAGGTTCACTTCATCATTTCAATCAAGTCATTTTTTCTTTAGAACATGGAACAATTATATGTAAATCTTTTTTATAAGAGAAAAATAACCTGTCAAACACAAGTCCTCCTCAGATGTTCTTGTTATTGTACGGTATAATATGTGTCTATTCTCTCCTTCTTTTATGTCCGCTGTTCTGCTTTTTACCGATATATGTACACAATATTCTTTGCGATATTATTCGATCCAGCTTGTATTTTTGTTCTTCCTTATTTGATTTCATGCCAGTTGACAGTGGGTTCCTTTGATGTTGTTTCATATCATTATATATTATTTCATTAATTCATTATGTATTTTCTGAGGGTTCCATATCGTACCAGCTTTGCATTTCAGTGGGATCCCCATTTCCATTTCAATCCTTATTTAATTTGTACTATGCATATGTATAAACCATATATCATATTCATCACTTCGCCGGTGATCCCTCGCATTTATCCCCAAGTTGAATTATCCTTCGGATTTATGACAGGTTTAAGTGTGTGTGTGTGTGTGTGTGTGTGTGTGTGTGTGTCACACACAAACACACTGCCATAGCTTCTGACCATCCGAGCATTGAGAATTTAGGGTTTCTGGGACGAACACTGAACTAGGGCATCTTTAGCTGTTTAGCTTTAGCAATCCGGAGGTTTCGGGTTCGAATCCCGATAACTCCCATTTTCTTTGCTCATTTTTCCACTATTAAAAAAAATAATACAGTTATGTTTTCTTCATTTTGTTACTCCTTATCACACGTATTTTTGTTAATTAACATTTTTGTAATGATTACAAATATGTTCTGTTTATGACTTCTCTGTTTATCTTACGGAAATGAAATGAAATTTGAATTTGAATTTGAATTTGAGTTATCCGCTGAAATGCAATCAAAATCATAGCCGTTCAAGGTCATGAGAATGATATAAATGTCCATTGCCACGGTAACAGGTGAAATTCCAGAAACTAACATAATTCATAATGGAATAATGTAAAGCCATAATAGAAGTGTCTGAGAATGTCTTTGAAGTAAAAACTTCGTTCGCCATTAAAATCTTGGTCATCTAAAGTCACATCCTCTGAAACATGGGGTTGTTCTGGCAATGATTTTGCAGAAATTGTTGTTGGAAAAATAAGAGCATTTCTGTATTGAAAAATATAATACAAATCACAAAGCACGTACATTTCCAACTCTGACTGTTACAAGGTAAAGGTCATGTACGATGGAATAGTGGTCATAGTAATACGATGATGAAAGCGTTTCGGTACGTATGCTTGGTATACAAATCAATGGAAATTGCATGTGCTAATATATTTTGTAAACGTAGCCCCTCTCTGAAACACGATCATTCCATGTTCTCTCTCCCTGTTGACTTGGTGGTAGGCAATATCCCACAGCTGATGATGCCATGACAACATAGTAATCAAATGATTTGATTTGATTTGATTTGATTTGATTAGATTTGATTTATTTATTCTCCGTATGGCACCATTTACATTTTTTTCAACATAATCAAACATAATGATATACAAATATGAAACTCATTATAGCTAGTTTCAACAATTTCAAAAATTTTGATTATAAATACATTTAAGACAAAATTACAATACATGTGTTATGAATTACCGTACAGAACGGTCGCCAATAATATTATAAGCTATAAGCTTGACCCTTTGGCAACCGATGATACAATACGTTAACGCAATAAAAGAAGGGGGTCCAACATGATGCTCGTGATGAATGATGAATAATTAGAAGGATCCATCTGTGTACTTGTGTGATATTAAAAAGCAAATAAAAAAAAATTAATATCTCAGTTTGTGAAAATGCTGATACCTGCCGCACAGCCATTACTGTTACTGTAAATCAGTAGCTGATCCATAATATGTTATAATTGCAAGAGTTACGATATCTAATCATTACTTTCAGCATCTTCATTATTATCATCATCATGAACACTGCTGCCAACCATATCATGTGTTTGTAGTTGTGTATTGATTTTCGAAGACAAATAACTATTGAACAATCTATCTGGCAATGAGGATCATTGTTGTTGTTTTCTACAAGAATCAAAGCCTCACATCGCAGAAGCCTCCACAACATGTTATTTCAAGCAAACAGCATGGTGAAATATTTTTTTTTTGAGATCACTTGGTTTGAATTATCAAGATTTGTCTTCTCCGTAAGAGGTGGTTTTTTTTTTCAGATCCTTTGTGATTGAAATTAGAGGAGAAAGGTCCCCTGATGTTAAAGCGGAACTCCGGACCTGTTAAATGTTAGTCTTAAAAGAAAGAGTCAAATTCTATGAGCACAATAATGAAAATTAGACCAAAACAAAGGAAGTTATGAAATTGTGAAATTTTCGCTAATTTTCAGTAGCCATTTCTGGAACAGGCAGTATAAATATGCAACTGAGCGAGTTTATGATCTTATCCACTCAGAATTTGCCACATAGACTGAACCAGAATCTTCCAATTTTCAGTCTTGTTTTTGTTTGTATTTGTTTGTTTATTCAAACGCATTTATGCCCGAGTTTCAAATCCTAAAGCTGGTATCTCACTGAGCGGCGAACGTTTGCGAACGTAGCGAATTTGAGATTCGCCAACTTTTCTGACGAACGTTTGCGAAAACTCTAGGTTCGCTTCTGCCATAAGCGACAGTTAGCGACTTTTAGCGATGTTTAGCGACAATTAGTAACACTTGAGCGAACGTTTGCGAAAGTGTTTGCGAAACACAGATGGCGACTATTAGCGAATGTTAGCAAATGTTAGCGACAATTTTGCAAATGTTAGCGACAGTTTTGCAAATGTTAGCGACAGTTTCGCAAATACTAGCAACTGTTTGCAAATCCTTTGCGACAATTTTGCGAATGTTCTTGAACCTAGAAAAGTACCAGGCGATTATGTATAGTCAGACCCATAAAACGAACGTAAAACCTTCCACTGAATTCAGATCTCTTGTGACAACCGTTCAAGATGGATTTCCAGTATATGGAAATAAATTTCTGCCAAGAAGAGGCTCAAGGTGTTGCTATCCTTGAAGAGCTGCTTCGTCAGGCTGCTGCTACAGCTATTGTGCAGCATAAGAGAAATAAGATAAAGAAAAACAAGAAAGGAAGAAGAAAAGAAAGACTGTTTGGGTCAGAGAGTGGTTGCAGAGGACAGACTTGCAGCAATTACATGATGGAGATGTCAAGACCTTCAAGAACTTTCTTAGAGTGGAACCATGTCTGTTTCAGAAGCTTTTATATAGGAACCATAATTTATGGTTACTAGTTCGCTAGCAGTGGCGAATCAAATAAAAATGTTAGCGACACCGTATTACGACCGTTTGCGAATTCTTACAAGTGTTTTCCGAATGTTTGCAACTGTTAGCGAAAATACAAATTCGCAAAGGTTCGCAAAGAAATTTTGAACATGTTCAAAATTCCTTCGCTACAAGAAAAACTGTTTACGGCAATAAAAACCGTTTGCGAACTTTCTTGCGACTGTTAACAAACTTTTTGCAACCCTTTACGAACCCTGGCGAAATCCCAAATTCGCTACGTTCGCAAACGTTCGCCGCTCAGTGAGATACCCCCTTTTACCCTTTACGAACCCTGGCGAAATCCCAAATTCGCTACGTTCGCAAACGTTCGCCGCTCAGTGAGATACCCCCTTTATGTATATTAGGATAATATGCCATATTCCAAATGATCTTTACTGCGAAGTTATTCAGCCTGGAATCATGACGGTGATGTAAATGTATTAAGTTTTTACATGTACTTCTACAGCAGAGAAGTTTAATTTTTGTCAGTTTTTGTACACGATCAGTTGGTAAATTGTGAGGAGGTGACATCGTGAAGTCACTCATAGGCCCTATGCATATGTGCTACTGATCCATAGGAACTCTAATGAACCGAGTGGGCACTTGAGAGACGTTCATTTTTTTTTTGTTATGTTTATCACGTTACCCCGGATAATCATTTGTTCTTTAGAGACCGTATTATTCTCCATCACAGTACGTACGATCCCTGGATTCTGTGAAAAGATAGATTTCATCAAAGAAATTCACACAAATTCACTCATTATCATAAGACTGACTACTCTGACGAGGTTATATATTTTTCATGACGATTATCGAATTGTCAGTATGATACATCGCCAGATTCACTGATTACACTGATCCACTTAAAAGCACTCACCGTTTCCATGGAAACACCAGCGGCTGACGGGTAATCAACGGGAGTAATGACAGGTAGAAACGGACTAAGCAAATCCTCCCCTACAATAATGACTCTAGCAGAGGACTTTGTGCCGTGGCGGAGGCGTAATTCTCCAGATATCAATCCCACCTTATACTTTAACCCATCTAGTCTCAGAGAATCACTTTCCCTTTCTAGGGTTGAGTGTTTCTCCTCTTGACATGATTCTTCCTGTGACTGACTAATATTATAAGGGGGATTAAAGCAAACAAACAACGTATCTTCCTTTTAAGCCATTCGTTGTTCACATTAGTTGTTTATGTCCGTTGCATAATCTGTAACTGATTAGTAAATAGGAAACTGAGTCTTGGATAGTTGCGTTGCGTTATACGTTTCAAAAATGTATGATTATGTAGTTCGTGATGAGCTTAACAGCATGACTGATTCGATTGAATCTCTTTTTATTGAAATATCCGTTCCTGGCAGTAAGAATATTATCATAGGTGTAGTATATAGACCTCCAAATGCAAACACTAAATCATTTTTAGATTATTTTTCGGATTTGGTGAAGAACCCAATTTTTCTTCACAAAAAATGTTTCATAATGGGAGATTTCAATATAGACTTATTAAAACAAAATAATATGTCACAAGATTTTTTGGAAATATTTTTATCTGCTTCTTTTTTGCCTTTGATATCTAAGCCCACACGAATAGTTAATGAATCTGCCTCCCTTATTGATAATATTTTTTGTAATATTCTTCCTCCTCCCGATTCCCTTATACTGCTTTCAGACATAACAGACCATTTCCCCATCTCTACTAGTTTCTCTTTAAATGATACTATTGATAATAAATATGGTTGTTTATTGAGACGAAGAATCACTCATTAAAATACAGCCAGTCTAGGTGCTAGTTTAGACATGACAGACTGGTCTTGTATCTTTGATACAAATGATGTAAATTTGTCTTTTGAATACTTTATGCAAAAGTTTCTTCGACTCTTGGATATCCATATGCCAAAACGTAGACAAAAACAATCTGATTATAAAAAAATACCTAGGCTCCCATGGATCTCTAAATCACTTTTACGTTCAATAAACAGAAAGAATAATTTATATTATAAATTCAAAATGAAACCTACTGAGCAATCGAAACTTAAATATACTAGTTATAAAAATACGTTGACGAAAATTATACGCATAGAAAAGAGAAAATATTATACCAAGCAGTTATATTTGTATAGGCACGATATGCAAAACACATGGAAGGTTTTAAAGCAAGCAATGAATATATCAAATGATAAATGTAGTATTACTAAAATTAGGTTTGAAGATGAAATCATTGAAGATTCTCATCAGATTTGTAATATTTTGAATAATCATTTTTCTTTAATCGGGGAAAATCTTGCAAGCGATATACCCCATCCAACGAAACAGTTTTCTGAATTTTTAGGTCCACCAAATTCTAGTTCAATGTTTCTTAGTCCAACATATAAGCAGGAGATAATTAATATTGTTTCAGATTTTAGTTCTAAAAAAAGTGCTGGACATGATGACATCAGTAATTTTCTTTTGAAGGGGGTAATATCTTCAATTGCGGATCCTTTAGCTCACATATTCAATTTATCTCTTTCCAATGGCATTGTCCCTGAGAGCATGAAAATAGCAAAAGTCATTCCCTTGTTTAAAAAAGGCGACAAATTAGATGTTAATAATTACCGATCGATTTCTTTGTTATGTACATTGTCCAAAATTCTTGAAAAAATCGTTCATAAAAGAACTATTACTTTTTTAAAATTCAATCATATACTTTCAAATTCTCAGTTCGGATTTAGAGAAAAACACAGCACAACACGTGCATTATTAAGTTTTGTAGAAAAAGTGGCACACGCTATTGACAGATCTTCGCATCTAATAGGTTTGTTCCTGGACTTCTCCAAGGCCTTCGACACTATTAATCATGATATTTTACTTGATAAATTACATCATTACGGAGTGCGTGGGAAGGCCTTGGAGTGGTTCAGGAGCTACAATTTGTACCTCATGAACAGGAAGCAATATGTCTCTTTGAATGGGTATAATTCACAAATGTTAAATATCAAATGTGGGGTCCCACAGGGAAGTTTATTAGGTCCGCTTTTGTTTCTCGTTTATATAAATGATTTTTGTAGGTCATCAGATGTTCTTTCCTTTATTCTCTTTGCGGATGACTCAAATGTATTTTTTTCGCACAATAATCCTCTTACACTTGTAAATACAATAAACTCTGAATTAGAAAATGTCGCCCAATGGATAAAGGCAAATAAATTATCTCTCAATCTTCAAAAAACAAAATATATGTTTTTTAGCAACTCTATAGAGAAACCACCTGTTGACGTTGTTTTTGATGGGACTCCACTGGAAATTGTTTCCCATATTAAATTTCTGGGAATAACGGTTGATAATAAGCTTTCATGGAAATTCCATATTGATAGTATATGTAAAATTATTTCAAGAAATATTGGTATAATCAACAAGGTTAAATTTTGTCTTCCTTTGTCGTCCCTTATTACATTATATTCATCTCTCATATTGCCGTACTTAAATTATGGTATTCTTGCTTGGGGAAATACATATCAAACATTCTTAGATAAATTACTTTTATTACAAAAGAAGTCACTCCGTATTTAAATGTCATACTGCATTTCTGTCTCATACCGACCCGTTATTTTTTGAAAACAAAATATTGAAAATCAAGGATTTGTATCTGTATAACCTAGGACAATTTATGTTTAATTATGATAAAAAAAAATCTTCCAAATATATTTGAAACAATGTTTCCAAGAAATCAGTCCGTTCACAATCACCCAACAAGGCGTTCGAATGAGTTTCATTTGCCCTTTTTCAGAACTCTGCTGGCTCAGAACACCTTTATTTACGATGGGCCAAAGTTTTGGAACTCACTTCCTAATGATATTGTAACAGCACGAACTTTGAATTCTTTCAAGAATAAATTGAAATTATTTTTATTGAAATCTTATAACATATTACCGGACTAGGTTTGTTTCATTAGCTCAATTAAGTTATCATATATATATATATATATATATATATATATATATGCATTAATCATTACACATCAACTATTTTCTATCATGAGAGTAAAATAATCTGTCGAATATAAGTTCTCCTTAAATATGACAGTCATCGAACAATGCATCATTGTGTCTATTCTTTGTTTTCTTTGTTTTAATATGTCCGCTCTTTTGTAGTTTTTCGGGTATATGTACCCAATCCGTATATTCACAATATCATTCAAGGGTGCGTCTTATTACTCCTATACATCCTGGAAATCTGTTTGCTTGTGTCCACGATGGCGTGTGTTGCAGTTTCATTTTCTTTTTTTTTTTTTTTTTTTTGTTCTTTCCTGTTTTTTTCATTTCATGTCAGTTGACATTAGTTTCTTTGATTTTGTTTCATATATTTGTTTGTAGTTTCATGAAGCCATTATTTGCTTTTTATGTATTTCTGAGGGTCCCATATCGTACAAGCTTGGCTTTTTAGTGGGACCCTCCATTTCCATTCCCATCCGTGTAATATGCATATGTATATACCTTATAAATGCAATTATGTCGTTAATCATCATCACATGTATCTTGTTGATGTACGTTTATCGAAATTACTACAAATTTGTTTTGTTTATGCATTCAACATAATTTCTCCTTATTTAATGGAAATGAAATAAAGTTGAACTTGAACTTGAATAGTTTTGACCCAACCCATCATTGTAATATTGAAGTGATTGGTTCAAACACACACCATCCCCGACTCCACTTTACCCCCTTTAAAAAAGTAGACATACACATAATTATCACAGAAAAAAATAACAAAAAAAGTCTTCATCAAATATCAAAAAAAAAAATCAGTGCCCACTTGTGAATAATAATGCGAATAATATTGGAAAATTGTGATGTTGATACTTTGTTAAAAATGCAGAAATAAATCAATCAAATCAAATAGCGGATGGATTTAAACCAAAATTATGTGGAACAACATTGATTAACCTGCGTGAGCAATATTTGCTTACAACGGAAAGGGGGCTCTGACTCTTTGAAATGGTAAACCATATCTGGGCCCCGTTTCATAAAAAGTTGATATGATAGCAATTCTTGCTGGGATGGCAATTGTCATAGTAACGGCAAGAATCCAGCTTCCTGATTGGCTGTTGCTATTGGAAGTTGCCATTCCAGCAAGAGTTGCATCCTAACACCTTTTATGAAATGGGGCCCTGGTTTCCTACCTCCGGCCTAACGCTTTGCTCAACGGTAATGTAGACGTGAGATTCGACGTAAACAGTAACTTGTTGTGGGAAATGTTCACGTTACGTTAGTTACGTTTAGGCGGTGATCCTTTACTTCGAGAGGGGCCCTGAAATCCAAATGCATGTTGATTAGTGTTGATTTATAAACCCTCAACATCACTTTTGAGGTAAAACAAATATCTAGAAACATTTCATATATTTTTAACGATTTTTTCTTCTATTCTTCTTCAGATTACTCGGGAACGCCCACAAAAAAAAAAAAATCCTTCCAAATCAATCAATATTAATATTCTTGAGATGACCTCATCAGTCAATCATTGCTAAAGTACTGAAATGTTAAATAAAGACATTGGAATGCACCTTCCTCTCGACTCAGCATAACTTGCATGTTTCTGTCATATTTATGTGACTAACAAAAGACATGGCCAGGGAACATGCATGTTTCATGTTTGTAGATATTCGTTTTACCGCAAAAGTGATGTTGATGGTATCATAAATCAACACAAATTAATGTGCATTTGGATTTCAGGGCCCCTTTAAGTATGCGGCGCCAAGTGTCGCATGGTCGCTTTCGCCAGGAAATCATCGGTCATTTCGTCAAGGAAATGACAATTTCATCACGAAATTGTTATTTCGACCACCAAATAACAAATTTAGTGACGAAATCGCTAGCTACGTTGTTATGCCATATGTTGTAGATGTAGCTATATAGATGTCAAGCTAGATGTAAACACAGCATTGATACAGGCAAAACTAAAAATGTCGTAATGGCGTTTTTAATCCTCTTTGGAATCTGTCGTTATGTTTACATTATATCCACGACGGTTTGACATAAAGATGGTTGTAGCGCTCTGCAAATATGTTTAAATACAGAGTAATTGTATTGTTTAGTTATTCGCACGGATATTTCATTTCTTCTTTGGAATGAGGGAGTAGTGCAAGATAAGAATTCTGAATTATTAGAGTGCTCTCTACACAGAATAATTAAAGGAGCACAACATTATGATAATGATCTGCAGTCGGGAGAAATCATATATCATACATCACAATCGTGGTTATCTAATGTATAATATTCACACACACACACACACACACACATACACACACACACACACACACACACACATATACACACACACACACACACACACACACACACACACACACACACACATATATATATATATATATATATATATATATATATATATATATATATATATATATATAGTCGAGACAATGTAGATGACAAAAGATGTCGCATGAAGCCGGCTGTTACAAAGCTTTCGACCTTGGTCTTCCTCAGCTTTATTATCTGTTTATGAAATTAAATATATGTTTTAAGCATGACAGATCTGGAGTCATGAACATAATACACTAAATACAAGTTCAGCATGAGTTAACAGCTTCATAGCATACTTGGCAATATTTTTGGCAATTGTGAAGCAAACAGACAAAGGGGATCAAGCAAATTCAATGCCAAAAAATGTTGTATCTGTCCACTGATGGAGAACACAAATAAATTCTCCAGCAGCGTCACTGGAGAGGAGTTTCACATACTGCAACATATTGACTGCAAATCGAGTTACGTAATCTACTTGATCATCACCCTGGAAATTTGATGGATGAAAGGTAATATCTCACTTATCCAGGTTAGTGAAGATGAAACGCCTCATTTCTCCCAGCTATTTTACAGAATTTTTTTGAAATTTGAATTTTAACACACGTCTCTATATGGGGAATTATTTACCCGTGTGAGCCCTATACACACGCTTGAACAACACCCGCTCTGACATTCGGAAATATAACACAGAAGAGCGTAAGCAAATTCCGGTAGCACAGCATTTCAGCACACAAGAACACACAATCGAAGATGTACGGGTCACGGGCATTGAACTCATCCACAAAAAATCAAATCAAGTCACTCTGAAGCGGGAATCATAATGGATTTTGAAACTTAAAACACTCACACCGTATGGTATTAATGTAGATGAGTAATACAGAATGTTATTTTGGTAATGTACAGCTGTATATGGGTTATTTTTTATGAGATGAGATGAGATTGTATTTATCGGAAAAGATAGAATGTTTATAAAGGATTGATTTTTTGATGTTGTATTGGTTGATATATATATATATATATATATATATATATATATATATATGATTATAACATGGGTGTATTGAATATATATGACCTGTATAGGAAGTGATAATTATGAATAGATAGATAATTATGACAGATAGAGGTGTGCACAGGAAATGCAACAATACTGTGCGACATAGTTTTGTTATATTATGTGGTAAGAGCATGAAGATTTTGTCAATAATAATTTTGGCATATATTATATATCTGTATATTGTATATTTCTGTGTTGTGTGCCTACGGACAAGTGGCAACACACCATTCACTCTTTATATGTACCCGGGTTTCATGCAAGATGAGATTGTATTTATCGGAAAAGATAGAATGTTTATAAAGGATTGGTTTTTTGATGTTGTATTGGTTGATTGATGGGTATTGTTATATTCCAGTCATCATATAATGTGTATAGAGATAATAAAATATATATATGTATGTATGTATATGTATATGTGTATATATGATTTATGTATATATATGTATGTACGTATATATGTATATGTATATGTATGTATGTATATGATTATAACATGGGTGCATGAATATATATGATATGTATAGGAAGTGATGATTATAGATAGACAGATAGAGGTGTGCACAGGAAAAACAACATACTGTGCGACACAGTTCTGCTACACACGTGGTAAGAGTATGAAGATTTTGTCAGTAATAATTTTGATGTATAATATATATGTGTATATTGTATACTTCTGTGTTGTGTGCCAAGGGACAAGTGGCAACACACCATCCACTCTTATCTGTACCCGGGTTTCATGCCAGCTATTGTGACTGTTTATAAACAAGCTGTAGGGGGGGGGGTTAAAGACCAGCAATGGCCACAAGAATGCTCATTGTATCGTATTTTTAACAACCCTCCACTGACGCATTTGTATGAGCACTGAACCTAATTCTTTTATCATCGGACCCTACTCCTGCCTGACATGCACCACCGCACACACACCTTCCCTCCCAATACATAACATGATCACTCTCATCCCGCCACAAGACAGCCACAAGACACCCAAGTAACTAACACGTCTGCTTAGCAGGTAATTATAATAGAATTGAAGTTTATTTGATATGTGTTTGATATTTTTTATTGTATGATATGTCTGCATGTTACATATATATACTCGTTATATATTTATTTACAGTTATACATTGTTGAATACTTCACAATTGCCAAAAATGTTGCCAAATATGCTATGAAGCTGTTAACTCATGCTGAACTTGTATTTAGTGTATTATGTTCATGACTCCAGATCTGTTATGGTTAAAACATATATTTCATTTCATAAACAGATAATAAAGCTGAGGAAGACCAAGGTTGAAAGCTTCGTAACAGCCGGCTTCATACGACATCTTTTGTCATCTACATTGTCTCGTAATTCATCCTAAGATGACAGAGGCGTACGGTACGAGTATCAGCATCATCGCACTATTATATATATATATATATATATATATATATATATATATATATATATATATATATATATATATATATATATAATGTATATGTATAATGTACTGTTGCACACTCAATATGATTTATGTGTGTACATACATAAATAGGATTATAAATTTGCATGCACGCAAATGTGAGACTTAGCTGTGACGAGAGGTAGCTAAGCATATTGTGTGATTCTGAACAATGCTCTTCCCATCATTCTCTTCTTTCGCTTTCATTCTTCTCCGCAATTCTTCCACCACATTTTCCATGATGTTTGAAACCTCCGCGTCAACGCCATCAAATATAGTGAGCTTTCGCAAGTACGACGCGGCCAGTAGATGAGCGTGCCGTGTGCAAAATTGGTTTCTGCGCATGAACAAATCCGAGAAACGCCCTCGTCCTGGGGAAAACGAGAACGGTCCCGATATTGGGAAGGATTGAGCCAGTCAGCCAGCAAACCAGCGATCTTGTCGCT
Source organism: Diadema setosum (assembly GCF_964275005.1). Taxonomy (NCBI): domain Eukaryota; kingdom Metazoa; phylum Echinodermata; class Echinoidea; order Diadematoida; family Diadematidae; genus Diadema; species Diadema setosum. The sequence continues at coordinate 35,361,726 of NC_092686.1, forward strand.
ACGCCTCCGACGCAGGGAGAGAGGAGAACGTCCAACGCACTCATCGTCTCAAACGGCCACGCCACAAATTTAAAGCTCCCGATTATCAACATCACCAACTTTTGCCAGCAATCACCTTTTTTCATCGCACCGTTTGTTGCCTCGAATGAGGGCGGACAGAATTGCAAGCGTAATCTGTGAAAAATCACTTTGCAACCTTTCATTTATTTCTAAAATAAAACCAAACATAATTATGATACTATGTTATACACACAAAATACGTTTGTAAGCGAACGAGAATTCAAACATCTTGCCTCCGTTTCCTTGTCATTCGAAATAAAAAGTCTCAGATTAATCAGTCGAAGAGATTTCGTCTTCTTGTTTGTCGAAAGCGAAAAGTTTCATGAGTACTGACGGAATTAAATAGATAAATGTTAGCAATTATGAGGTTACAAAATAACCCTTGAAGAGGAAATCCAGTCCAATTAATATAAGTTAGTCTGATAAAAAGAGAGTAAAATTTAACGAGTTCAACAGTAAAAATTTTACTGAAATCGGATGAAAAATAAGGAAGTTATGAAATTTTGAAGTTCGTAACTTCAGAATAGTGATCAGTTAGATGGAGGATTTGAGCATCAGGCATAATTACGTTTGAATGAAAAACTGGAAATTTCAACATTTTATGTACAGACTACAGTGTATATATGGCAAGTTGTGGGGAATGACATGCTCACTTTTCCATTTGCATATTTATATTGACTGTTCAAGAACGGTTTTCCCCCAAAATAGCGAAACTTCAAAATGTCATAATTTCTTCTCTTTTTTTTTTGTCCGATTTCGATCAAATTTGTACCGTTGAACTTGTGATATTTTACCCTTTCTTATCAGACTAACTTATATTTGGACTGGATTTCCCATTTAAGGTACCACTGTCATCAAAAGAAAGCAAGTGTGTATGCGATAATGATCTTAAGAGAAAAATTCATCAAAATTTCATAAAGAGAGTAGAAAGAAAGGTAGGGGAGGGAGAGAAACAAATTATGACCAAGTGATTTAATTTAAAAACCAATTTATACTGATCTATACCAATTTATACTGATCTAAACTGCGAAATTTTAGTTATCAAACTTTATTTTTAATGATGAAGTGCGATGATCGATCGTATCGATGTAAAGTCATCAAAGTCTATTTACATAGAATATTTGAATACTTGAATACAATAAAGACCCAAGTCCATTAAAGCAAAATCTGAAGGAAAAAAACCCAAAGCAAATAACATTCTATTATTCTTATTTTTTCAGTTATGGGAGTTATCAATACAAACTGAAATGCAAAGCCTTCATTAAAATGATAGTCATTCGCATTACACACTCGGATGCAAGTCAATGAACGGAAAGTAAAACATCACATGTTTTTGATATATTGAGTTGGCTGACAATTTTGAAATAATCACAGGCAACAACGTCTGTTTCGCACAAGCAGAAACTGTACGCCATATCAAGAGCTTTTGACATGATAATTATGTTCACGAAAAAAAAAATGAGTGGAAGGTTTACCTATTGGTGAAGTGATACATTTCGGCAGAATACACACAACATGAATGACGCATAGCAATTTACATTCTTATGGGACAGGTTGTTACTCTAGTAACCTATCGTTTACAGCCGCCGGGTCCACATGTATCAAATTAGTGAGTGATCACCATAGCTGAGGCAAAGGGCAAATCAATTTTCCTCACGAATTTCATTTCACGCCATTGTATGTCCGTAGATTCAAAAGTATTTTCGTTTCACCTCATAACTCAACCGTGATAGCCAAGGGACATGTATTACGTACTGTTCACACAATAATGCATTCTCTCTTCGACTAATTGAACCTAATGACACGAGTTCGTGCGATTGTAAAACATGTGATTATGAGCGAAACATATACCAATGTAAATGATATCAAAATTCTTCATTGTCCAAGAATACTGCCGATAGTTTCACGAATATTTTTTTTTCCACCCAACCTGGAAGAGCGGGCTCAACGGTGATAGCCAAGGGACATGTATTACGTACTATTCACACGATAATGCATTCTCTCTGCGACTAATTGAACCTAATGACACGAGTTCGTGCGATTGTAAAACATGTGATTATGAGCGAAACATATACCAATGTAAATGATATCAAAATTCTTCATTGTCCAAGAATACTGCCGATAGTTTCACGAATAATTTTTTCCCACCCAACCTGGAAGAGCGGGCTCAACGGTGATAGCCAAGGGACATGTATTACGTACTATTCACACGATAATGCATTCTCTCTGCGACTAATTGAACCTAATGACTCGAGTTCGTGCGATTGTAAAACATGTGATTATGAGCGAAACATATACCAATGTAAATGACATCAAAATTCTTCATATGTCCAAGAATACTGCCGATAGTTTCACGAATAATTTTTTTCCCACCCAACCTGGAAGAGCGGGCTCTCAATCAAAGTAACGTTCGCAAGGAACCAAAAGAAGCAGGCTAAAACAAACCAACTTCAAAATCTTTGAAAGATCAACATAAGCATGGCTGCTTCATGGATAGACAAGTCCAAATCTACTAAACCACGTAGTAAACGGGTTCACCTAATCGGTAGACCATATAACCGGTATATAGCAGCGGTCTCTCCCTCGATGCGTCCAGCAAGCCCGGCCCAAGACGAATGATGACTACGTCGTCATGCTCCAGCTCCACCAACACCGACGCGCTGGCGAAGTCCAGGGGGTTTGCGATGCTCGGCACGAGGGTCTGGTTGACCAGGGAGGTGGCGAAATCGAGGCTCTTACCACTTTTTAGTTTGAGCAGTTCCACCTGCGTGGTTGCTTCCGTGGTCGTGCTCGAGAAGCTGTAGTAGAACGCGTAGACGCCGTGCATCGGTGCTGGAAGAAGACATTTCATAATGCTTACTTTCTTAGTATTTACACCCTCCTACGTGTAATCATAATGATATTGGTACATACATCATGTTTGGCTGCGTTTAAAGCCATGCAAATTGATTCTATGAATTAAGAAAGGAGTGTAAAATAAGTTTTTATTTATGCATTCTCTGCTGTCTAATGTTATTCATTTTTGAGGAGTTGAAATAAACGTATCACAATATACATATCCCTTGGATCAGCTTCTCAACATTCGAAAGAAATCTAACTAGAGTAAACGCGTACAGACACATAACAGTGCTTATCTAAATTATAGAGTGTTTGATGGTTGGTCACAGTTGATTTATTTTATTCAAAATTCGAGTCATATTTACCGATACGATAACATCACTCTACACAAATCAAATGACAAGTATGTTTTGATATCAAGGGCGCCTGAAGCGGGGGGGGGGGGGGGGGGGCAGGGGTGGCACTTGCCCCCCCCCCCCTCCCCCCCCCCCAAAATGTTGGGGGGGAGGCAAAACGAGTTGCCCCTGCAACAAATAATTAATCGCAGATTTAAAGACCAAAATGAACAATAAAGGTATATTTCTTGTCTAAATGTTGTAATTTCATAACTGAAAATGCAAAAATTTTCGCCCCTAACGGGGCGAAAATTATAATACACTAACAACATACATTATTGTATATACACATTGTAACTTATGAGTAAATTTAGTGTATACGTAGATGGTAGCCTCGTGTCTTCTAGTGTGCCCGCTGAAACATACCTTCTTTGCTTTCTAGCAGTATAAGAATATTTTTTATTGTTCGAACGATGCGATCACGTTTAAGCTTTTAATGAGTACATTTCAGATAAATTGCAAAGTGAAAGTTGCTCGCTCGTTCTGCTTATCGTAAAATGAAAAGTTTTCATAAGTTATTATGTTAGTCCTTCGCAGTGATTTCTTTTACTATGTTTAATTCCTCAGAAATTTAATTTAAAATGCTCTACAAAAGCGACTTTTATACTCTGTTTTTTACAAAAAGTCCCTACCGTGGGAGGGGGTATCCCCTCCCACCCCGCTCGCCGCCCCCCCCCCCCCCCCCCCCCCCGCTGGGTCGCTTCGCTCCCTCGCCGAGGATCTCACACCATCACATTATTAATGTACTCCGGTATGTTATGATCATAGTCCTTCTAAATGATTTTTTTTTTCAATATGTTAATTCCCTAGAAATTTGCTTTAAATTCTCTATAAACGCTACTTTTATGCTCTGTTTTTACAAAAAGTCCCTACTGTGGGAGGGGGTCTCCCCCCTCCCACACCCCCCCCCCCCCGGCTTGGTGGCTTCGCTCCCTCGCCGAGGATCTCACACCATCACATTATTATGTACTCCCGTATGTAATAATCATAGTCCTTCGCACTGATTATTTTTCACTGTTTAATTCCTTAGAAATTTGCTTTTAAATGGTCTATAAACGCGACTTTTGTACCCTGTTTTACAAAAGCTCCCTACAGTGGGGGGATCCCCCTTTCCACACCCCCCTCCCGCTCGCTCGCTTCGCTCCCGCGCCGAGGATCTCACATCGTCACATCCTAATGTGCCCCCGTTGAGATTTTGCCCCCCCCCCCCAAAAAAAAAAAACAACAAAAAAACAACCAAACAAATAAACCAGAAGTGTTCCTGCGCGCTTGTTTGATATTGCCCCTCTTTATGTATTTCTTTTCTTCATCTTTCACTTGATACTAACCAGTAAAGTGGCCAGTGCTCGGGTCCAAGGCCTCGCCAATGTTGAGGTAGATCGTCTGCGAATTCTTCTTGAAGCCACCGATCTCGCGTGTCTCAGTCGACGTCCCCATGGACGACGTCCGCTCCGTGCTGAAGGCGATGCTCCGCTCGTACTTGTAGTCGGCTGCCGCCGGAGTGCACAGCGTCAAGACAACAACAATAGCGGCGGAGAAAATGCAGCACATTGTGATTCCCATCGATAGTGCCGTAGCCATCTTGGAGAGAAAAGGGCAGGTTGTGATACTGAACTGATATAAATCTAGAGAACAGGATTAGCAGTCTAATTATTGGTTAAAATCTGGGAATTTTGTGACAATCATATAAAACATACGAAATACCGGATAGAGTTCCACAAGCAGCTGAGAAGTATCCGATTATTAAGTCAACTGTAAAATCCCAGAGCCAACCCAACCTCAACCCTTTTACTAGGCCTATATACCCCGGTGCTCAGGCTAACTGACTTTTTTAAATCAAATTTTGTGTCATATTACTACGCCAAATATGCGACGTCTACACATTGTAAATTTAACCAGCATTGGTTAAATGTTCATAGATTATGTATGTGTTTATTCATGGATTTATGGTCTGTTCTGAGTAAACATTAGAGGGGTTGCATATTCAACTCTTGCCAAAATGTTACGCGTGGGACAATGTAATCTCAGTTGTGGCATGTCTAGTTAGTCCCGCACTTGGTACCAACTTTAGAGAAAGATATGACGTAGAAAATGAGAACACTATCTAAGACTAGTGGCAGTAATGTATTATGGCTATTGCTGAACGCTACAGCCTATTTATGCTGAGATAAATGCAACAATAAGGATGTATCGGCACCCGCAACAAGGTTCGACCTCCCCTGCCAAGGGTCGACAGTGCACAAAACACGTCATGTATTTATACGAGTTTAGGTTCTTACATAAAGCAAGCAGTGTCGAATTGTGGGTAGATTTGTTACTTAAATCATAGTCTAGACAAGTGACTTGAAACGTAGCAAGCCAAGGGATTGCTTCCTCCCTACTGTATGTAATTTATATCAAAACAAAGGGGCTGACACGAGTAACCAGCCGCCAAAAGAGACTTAAATATAGATTACAGTGGGCGTGACCCAGAGTAATCTATATCGTGTAAATGCTCTAAAATCGTATGGCAAAAGCACTGCGTCCTAAGTCACCCAACTAGCCTTGGTCTAGACCATTTAGATACTTTCATGCCTCTAGTGACTCTCCAACAATATAGAATTATTTGAATGATATGGCATCTTCCCCACTTGTTCGTATCGACATATCACTAACCTTCTTTCAAATGATTCCCGGCGATTCGGCAAAAGAATTAACTTGTCTCCCCAAGTCTCAAGTTCCAGGGTTGACTAGTGGGACAATGATATCCGTTTCCAGTCCACACGGCACATACAAGCACTATGAGCTAGCAGCCAACACCCTTAAATGAGAAGAGAAGCTTGGTCCTCGACAGTTAATTGCAGATTCGCCGTATTCATATCAAAACATTCCTCAAACACACTCACAACAGGACGGTTTGTAAATGTATGTAAATCAATACATACCTTTATGCCAAAGACTGTTCCCGGCAACAGGCTACGTAAAGCATGCCCGACACAGGTACAAATTGTAGATGCAAACTGTATTCTAAGTATTTATCAGAGGCAAGTGATTCAAGTAGCTTGACACCAGGCGTTTTCACATCAGCCCGATGTTTCGAAATATCGCGCTATTTTCTGACTTGGGAAATTAACCCGATCATGAAATAGCTCGCTATTTTCTGACTTGGGAAATTAACCCGATCATGAAATAGCGCGCTATTTGATAATGTGAATACAAATTAGCGCGCTAATTGATCGAGGAAATTTATCGAGTCCAACTCGGGAAATTTCCGAAATAGCAGGATAATTAATGCGAACTAGCGCGCTATTTGACAATAGGCGTTTTCACATCAGCCCGATGTGTCGAAATAGCGCGCTATTTTCTGACTAGGGAAATTTTCCCGATAGCGAAATAACGCGCTATTTGATAATGTGAACACAAATTAACACGCTAATTGTATCGCTCTGATCGAGAAAATTTCTCGAGTCCAACTCGGGAAATTTCTGAAATAGCGGGATAATAGCGCGCTATTTGATAATGTGAAAACGACTCGAGAAATTAGCGCGATGCATCCCATTATGCCAGAGTGTGTGACCCTATCGATCGAGGCAAACTGCACACAAATCACGAGGAATTTTTTGAGAGGGCACACACATTACTTATGCTGTTTGCACATACTCAGCTGTCGAATTAGCTCGAAAAAAAAAATTCGGGCTAGTTCTCTTCGGGCTGATGTGAATAAGAAATGAAATAGCGCGCTAATTCGCAATCGCGAAAAATATTTCGAGCTTGGATTTTTATCGGGCTGATGTGAAAACGCCTACTGTTCGGGCTGATGTGAATAGGAAATGAAATAACGCGCTAATTTGCGATCGCGAAATATATCTCGAGCTCGGATTTTTATCGGGCTGATGTGAAAACGCCTATAATTGTCTTCTCAAGGACAAAACATCCAAAGAATTTGAGTGCACATTCAAGTACTGGTAAGCTTTTCTGTTTCCTTCGTTCAGTTCATTTACCTTTCAATTCACTCATGGCAATTTGTATTCCAATTCACAATAGCATGGACTAGTTCAATAATACATTCAAATATTATGCATATTTGTTGCTTCATACAGTCTGTTCTCAACTTCTCACCTACGCTTGTACCTCTGCGTTGCCTATCCAAGCAACGGGGAACTTTTGCTACACGACGGGAAGACGAAAGGAATTGGATAATGAAAATATAGAATTATAATATGGAAGATAGAAAATAATAATGAAAAAGTAGGGTAACAAGCAAAGATATTTGGGAAAATATTCTCATACAGGAGGGATATAAAGATTTTTGTTCATCTTTATTTCTCCTTTCTTTCTATTTGATTTTCTTTCTCGCTGTGATTATTTGTATTTGATTTCACTTGGCACACAATTCATGTCCTTCTCATGTGACAAATTGTACAAGTGAATAGCAGATATTCATCAGAAAGTCCCAAAATCTATGGTTTCACAGTTTATCATCACAAAAGTGCCGGACTTGTGAATCTCGCGGTCGTAGTTGTTGAAGTGGAATCATCGTCATCGTGTGCGCGGTTGCCCTCTCTAGGCAAAAGCCTTGTTGTTGTTGATAGGCAAGGAGAGCACAATAACATTGCCGCCCTCTCTTGATCAAAACGTGTTAGCCGTCCTTCTGCACTTACGGACTCCTAATTCCAGAGCTTACCTGGCTCAATTTCCTAGTTTTCATACATGAGTGAGTGAATTGTTCTCTTAATGACAGAGGAATAATTCATTATTTTCTTCATGTGTTCATTTATGGAATGGACATTATTCTTTCAAGAGCACGAGACAAAGAAAACAAGGACCGTGTTGGATTTTCATGAGGTATATTGCGAGATTATCGAGAAAACGTATATTTCGTCATGACACCGGATATGATTTAAATAAAAAATGAAGCATTATTTACCTCTCATTGACAATACGTATTATTCACGTCTTATGTGGTCCTCTCCCCCACCTAACAAAATGAATTACACATGCGTTGAACAGATGTGATAAATGAACCATGTTCTAATACTAGCAATTTTATAATGAGATAGGCCAATATTTGATTTAAAATATACATTTTTTACAACATTCCATGTTTACTTCTTTCAGAAAGTGAAAATGTGCAGATAAAGGGAGTGATGCGAATACACGTGTATTTCAGTAATGTTTCTCGTAATCTAGGATTCTTAAATGCTGTAAAAATTATAGCTGTTTAACACCTCTTTTGATTTCAAGTTTCCGCACAAAAATATGGGTATCAATCAATGGAAATAGTAAACGGTCTAAAAACTCTTTGTCGTGGCTTAACATCACCTCTCAATTCATAACTTCAATTAGAAGCAAATTTACGTGAAATGAAATGGAAAATGGTTTCCGAAAAACATTACTGTACATGTTTGTTTGTTCAAATTCTATGAATCTTGAAAATTTCAATGAACCCGATAGGATTAGATCAAACTGATGAAGACAAAGACAGGATGTTTTAGCCCAAAGGGTACTCTCGATGAGGTACATACCGCTTTAAAAATATAATCGGATAAGTGAACCTCTAAAAGTGATTAGTGTTGCGTTGATAGCTACGACTGGTGGCATCCGTGTCTGTCCGTTCTTTTCCATCATCCGCTCTGCCCATTAACCCAAACGATCGACTCGGGCAAGTATCCCCATGTCATTGCCCTACTTCTTCCGAAGGACGGCTGCTCCTCTAACAAGGATTAGATTTCGATCTCGGGATGCAAGCCCAGCCATATTTTTGTTGGGGGGATTCCACAAAATGATGTCTCGAAATTTGAAGTATCTTTAGACAGCAGATTTGTGTGGGAATGAATATTATTTGCCCTCGAGCTAAGATGAGGGGTTAAACGTCACCAAATGCCCATGACACTGATGAATCTAAGGCTTCGGATTTCTGACGGACGTAAGGGAGCTCGTTGAAGACGTTTCGCCAGGTGACGGACGATATTGGAAGACCGCTTGTGGGGGGTCTGCGAATCACACGACTAGCAGAAGTCAAGCAGAATGAAGTGGCTTTTGCGGCGCTGATGTTGTGTACGCGGCGTTAAGTATCATATTAGTTCTTTTTATGCCTGCATAATGGTTACAATTGATTCCGTTTAGAGTTATGCATAACTGAATGGGTGAAGGAAAGTTTTTACCAGAGATTTCAGTCTCACTTACGGTAAACTTTCGGGATGTTCGTGCCACTCAAAAGCACCGTTTCGGTACTGCATTCAAATTCAAGGATGTTTCATTTCCTATATAGCCTACAACGTGGCCTAGTAACTAACCATTTTATTCACCAGCTCCATCCAATAAAGTCTCTTAATAGGCAGGGATTAACTTAATATTTATTAGCTGTTGGTTACTATAGATAAGGTAACTTTCGCCAAGCTGTTGTTTAGGCAATCATCTGTAAACAAAGCGTGCATAGAATATGAGAATTACAGAAACGGTTACAGTTTGTTATTCCGAATGTTCGTTATTTCGAGGGTTCGTTAATCCGGAAACGAAACAAGGTTCGTAATTCCGAAGGTTCCTTCGTTTCATTTTCGGAGTAACGATAACCTTATCTATTTTTCAGGTTACGAACCCTCGGAATAATGAACCTTAAAAATGGACCTTATTCTATTTCCGGATCTACGAACCTTCGGAGTAACGACACTTGTTACATTTTCGGATTAAAAAAAAAAAAAAAAACATTTGAAATAACGAACATCACCCTACAGGAACGGTCTATTGTATAGTATGTCTAGTTTTCGGAAACAAGGCGTGCTTACTGAGGCCTAGAATGACTCGTCTCGTAGTTATTCGGATTTCACGAAGGACATTTGACTTAGGGTATTGTGATGCAAATTACCACATATTTTTTGATACGGATGATTTAATGTGACAAAGAAGTTAAACAAAGAGAGATGAGAAAACGGAAGAATGATATACTATTTTGTAGGATGTATTTTCATTTGACACTGTGACGTGTGAACAGTCTCGTCAAAGGGAACGAAAAGCCCGATTGTGGTCAATGTGCATGATTGCTGTGACGGCTAGGCTTCATTTTTGTACAATTCAATTCAATTCATTTCATTTATTTTCATTCTTCTTCTTTTTTCTTTTTTCAACAAAAACATAACACAAGATAAATCAGGTTTTAGGTCATAAACAAAGAACATTTGCCTTGCAATTAATAAATGGTATCAATAAACATAAGAGCGCATACTGGCAAAAAAAAGATGATAATACAAAGTCATGCTTCAGTTGAAAAAAAAAAGGAAGAAAGAATAGAGAGGTCCATAAAATTAATGAATTACTTATTTACAAACACTTGTGACAAATATGATATACGACAGGACGGGACAAAACAGAAGAAACACAACAACATGACACAACTTGCCAGAATAGATGAAAAGTATGGAAGGAAAGAAAGAAAAAAGAGAGAATGAGAGAATGAGAGAATGCCTACACGCTTAACAAGGGAAATTGAACAGGGGATGGTAGAGAATGTGCTTCATAGAGTTGGTGCTGCATGCAGCTGAGCAAGGATTGTGATGGCTACTTCTTTACGTAATAATGACCTCATGGACGTTCTTAATAAGTACTTAATTTAACATTAAATGTAATACAGTTTATGTTCGTGCCCTTGTGAAATGTGCTGTATTTTATACCTCCGCAGTGCATACCCCCCCCCCCCACGTTTTTATTATTTTCTTTATTTTGTTTATTTCTACTCACAATCATACTTTCGAATCAGGTATGCAAAAAAAAAAGGAAATAAAAGGAATAACATGAATAAGGCACCTCGTAATGATGGGCTGACGGTAGAGGCAGGGACTCTCGCGAGAGAACCGTGCCAAAGTACTACCGAGACTATCCTGGGTTATCAAGACAATGTCATCATTTTCGTCATTACTGTGACGAGTTTTGATATCCGTTTGGGAGGGGAAGCAGTTACTGTAGCGAGGTATGCTAAATGCTGGTGAGCATGCGCAAACGCAGTCAATGAATCGTTAGTTGCTGGGTGCGAGCAGGGAGGGACCACCTCCCTGGTGCGAGTCAGCATTCGCAATTATCTCGTGACTTCAAGGGGCATTCCAGATGATCTATATAATTTCACATCATGTAGTACACAAGTCTATAGAACTATGATTTCTGGAATCTAATGTGGTCCTTGAGCAAGTAAACCAATACTGTACTCTGACAATACCCAGAACACAACACACTGAACAAGGATGATGACATCGAAGCTCACATATTCCAGTTATGAAGCAATGTCATTCCATTACAATACCGCCTGCTCAACAAGTTCACCTGTGCAGAATTTATGCCTGCTTTCTTCTTTTGTTCTGTTTCCTTGAGCACCTAATCATGCATTCGGATGTGAAGCTGCTTTACCATCATCTTTGTTCATTATGATTTGTTATGAATTACGAAAACCTTCTGAATCCTCATCCCAATCACATGAATTCCGACACTCTGTACGCAGTATAACCAATTTAAAGATGTTCAAATACAATCATCTAAAAATCATGTGGAGATCCCCTTTAAAGGGACTGTACAGTACTGGTTGAGGTAGGGATTCATGTTTTGAACATTCCTAAGTGAGATAATGAAAAGCCTCTCGTGAAATATGAAAGAGCATGTAATTTTAAGAAGGATTCAACGTTTATTTGATGAAAATTGGTTTTCAAATGGCTGAGATATCCAAAAAAGTGCTAATAATAAAAGGCGACATGCCACAACTTTATTAGGATCTCTTTTTTTTTCACCTTGTTTTTGGATATCTCAGCCATTTCCAAACCGATTTTCATCGAATAAACTTTTGATACCCCTTAGAACTGCATTCCCCCTTACATCTCATAGAGTGGTTTCTGAATATCTCGCAAAATGTTAAAAGCTGAATCTACACCTCGACCAGAACTGTACACACCCTTTAACTTCCCGCAACCATAGTCGGTCTCACACACTCTGATGAGTTAATGCCCCGCTGACAGAGGACATATATTAGGTTGAGTGCCAAGTAAGATAATATTATTCGTGACCTGTCAATTCGCTGTCAGTCCGAGGTGTATCACATCTGTTATGCCCCAGTCACATATACATCCTGGATCACTCCGGACCACCCTGGATCTGATCCGGGATGATCCGGGGAGAGATCCGTGTTGACGCCTTGGACATCCGTGTTAGTCCGTATACATCCGAGGACATCCGGGAGGCCAACACGGCAACTTTTGGAGGTCAGAAACATCCGGGGTCTGCCGTGTTGGCAGAGCAATCCGGGATGGTCCGTGTGGCTTCCGTGTAGCTGCCGTGTTGATCCGCGTAGATGCCGTGCTTGTCCGTGTAGACGCCGCGCTCTACCGGCCTTATCCGTGTAGATATATGCCGTGTTGATACCGTGTGTACAGTCATATCAACGCTCGTAGACACTCCATCAAGGTCGAAACTATCCCGGATCTCCCCGGATCTCCCAGGATCTCCCAGGATCACCGTGTAGATCCTTGAGGATCCGTGTTTATATGTGACTGGGGGCTAAGCAGGCATACATATCAATTGTGATTATAGAATACTGGTGACTGGTGGGGGAGGGAGGGGGGGGGGGGGGGGAGGTGGTTGGGTAAGGACATACATACTGTTCAGCCCGAAGTATTTGATATGCTATGGAGGGAAGGTTTATGTCCGGATGCGACGTCGGAGGACTCACAACCCCTCAAAAAAAAAAGAAAAAAAAAAGATGATTTCAAACCTGAAGTGAGATCATTCTGTACTCTACAAAAGTAGACTTTTGTTGTATTACTTTTTGGTCACTTAATCATTACAAAAGGCATACTTTTGAATTTGATTTTCCGTGGTAGCCACGCTCGAAGCAGCACCACGTACCCAACTTTATTTTCTAAGCGTCGCTTTTCGATTTGATTTCCGCTGCAAATAATAAGTCAGTTCGGAGTTCCACTTTGCGCATGAGCAGAAGAAAGTCGTTTGAGATAACAGACTTGCTGGTGTTAAAATTCACTAGGATAATCGTCTGTGATATAATGATCATTCGTGTAATCCGTATAAATACGCTTGCTACCACATCCACTTGACAATAAGCCTGGTATTTAGCAATATTAATAGAGAAAGTTTGTAAATGCATTCAATGCAAGACAATCAAATGCATGCTTCCAAAGTGTAAATTAACCAGCCATCGCCTTACCCAGGTTTATTCTTTGTTTGAACATGTAAAAAAATATTAAGTAGTGCAAGGTTATGCATTACGTCGCTTTAACAACAAGTGAAAAGCCAACTGAAAGAAAAAAAAGTCACATGTTCAAAATGTTCACATGAGTTGATTACGAATTGGTTTATTATTGGTCGCCAGGTTTTAAGTATTGAATACCATAATGTATTCTGTCGATTGCGCTCAAAGTGTAGCACTACTGTTCTATTATTGTTAACATTTTGTTTTAATACATGAAATGTATTCCCATGGGAGAGCATTACAAATAATTCGTAAATCATATTCTTTGATCATTTTCATTCGATCGCTGACGTGTATATGACTAATGGAATTTGATATTATTGCATGTATATCTGTTGTTGTCTCCAACCAGTAACGCATTAAAATGTTCATTTCCCGAGCGATATGAAGTCATGCGTAGAGCAAATGTTATGTGCGTTATTAGTCATTCAAAGGCTTGGTGTAGGTCTACAACAATGTTGAATATGGCAAGGGTTTAAGGTCTGAAAAGTTCGTTGCCCTTTTGTGTGTCAATCATTGGGAATGACCTCCTAGCTGTCTTCCCTTGTTAGCCTAAACAAAGATTGCCAAAGCAAGCTACATCAATGATCTTCTTCCAAGTAGATACGTGTGCGCATTACACCACCAAGCATGACTTCTTGTCGAAGGAGAACTATTGTGTGATGTTGTTTTGATAATTGTCCATGGACGTCTGACGACATGAAAATGATAGTGATCGATTGAGCACAGAGGCGTTCACCATCTATTATTTTCCCAAGGATTATTCCAGGCCATGTCCCCGCCGTGTCCTTGATTGTAAACATATTTGACTTACAAAAAGAAAACATGCAATATTGAATATGTGGCTTTCCTCCTTGTTGAGTAATGTACTGTACTGTATTATTATTCGTTAGTGCATGGTCCCAGTCACGTAAGGACTTATGGCAATTGAACTGACTTTCATTAACAACAAAACATTCAGTGCTGTGAGGGAGTTTTGTGGGATGTCTTTCCTTGTCCTCGATCTCAGACAGACGCCAAAACACACCGATGCAGACATCAAATGCAATACCCAAACACGTACGTATAGGCTACATCCCCATTCACGCTTCCTTTCACGTATCTGTAGTAGACGCAACTTCCGTACTCCCTTTCCTTCATAAGTGCCTGGGCGAGTTGTTCTAAGCAAAGCCCGCCAGCAGAACATGTTTAGACAGGGTGAAAGAAAGAGAAATAAGATGTAATTAGAGAGAGAGAGAGAGAGGGCAAGCACCTGAAAAAGAGGAGAGGATGAGAAAGCTCTGGAGTAAGAAGGACTGAGAGAGACAGAGCGGCAGAAGAGATAGCGGGGGAGAGGGCGAACATACTGTCTGAGGTTTTAAACCGACTCCCTCAATGCCACAGCCAAGTCACTTTTCAAGGCTCCCCGTCGCACAGGTGAAAGGCGTGACCTTGACGCCGTCAGGTAAACAGACGACACCAGCGCTGACTGATGCCCGGCCGAATACCGCCAGAAACCGACCAAATACGCAGACAGCGGTGGTGCAAAGAGAGAGACCTTTATAGTGCGCGCGTGTCGCGTCAAAGCTGTTGCACCTGCTACGGTTAACCCCTTTGATACCGACCCCTCAAAATGCCGTAAATGTTACATGAAAACAGGTTGTCCGTAGTACAGATAGAGCTCGAGGATCGCATCAGTGCCAGATGTCACCTCACATAATCCGTGTTATTTTCCACCGCTGTTTTGAATTCGTTTACATAGGGATTCTATGTGTCATTTAATGATGCCACATCAAAATTATCAAAGGATTTTAACAGTGATAATACATTGTATTTCACCCATAGCAAAATTGTAATGGTTTAAAGTGAGCAACGTTCATTTAACAGCTGCATGATTAGAAATGTAATTGTAATGAGATGCTTCAAAACAGTTTATATATGATATTCTTATATCTGATATATTATATGCCCATACAATTTATATAATATAATTAATATATAATACATTAACATATAATATATCATAGGAGACTTGCAACTTTGCAATCGTTAGAAAAACGTAAACGTTTGTGTGGCGGTTAAAGAGATAAACAACAACACTGATATATACACTTTATACAGAGAGAGAGAGAGAGAGGGAGAGTGAAGTAATATTTTTTCACAATTGATTTTTGTCGGCAGTCAAATGCACAGCAATGTGCATAATCATTTTGAAATAACATTGAAATTATGATATACATGGAAGTACAGGTTAGGTATAAATGTGTTATGGGTAGTAAATCTTGTTGACAACATATATATCATTTTAATTCAATTCAAGGTCTATGTGCCTGAGATAATACTTTTGGAAAAAAAATAGAAGGAGAAAGTGTAATTCATCATACACATTAGGACTACTTTTAAAGCTCAAATGATTATAATGAACACTAATAGTCTTGCAATTAACACCGGTATATACTTCATATTGTCTTTGTTATGTTGAGAATCGCATGTATTTTATTTGCTTTCTATACTGCGTCTTTTATGATACACAACGTAATATAGAAACCCACACATATATGATCGGTGTCATGCATGGAATGGCAAGACAAATAATTGGCATGGTGTGTCTGCGTTAATAGGCAGTGAATCACCATTTGGGCTCCAAAGATGAACACCCATGCACTTGGACGCAGCTCGCCGCGGGAGCAAACTGAAAGGTTAAGCAAAGTTCACCGTCTTTCATCGCAGCAGCCGGAGATCAAACACATCGGCTAAAGAGTGCAGGAGGAGGCGGGAGTGACAAGGGTGCGTAGAAAAGTGGGCGAGATCTACAAATAAACGACATGAAGATGAATTAAACATTTGATATATTCTATGAAACATTCAAATCGTTGGAAGCACGGGGTGTCGAAGGCAGAGTGGGAGGTTAAAGATGGGTGCCGGCCTATCCCTCCTTTTCTCATGTTCAAATAATGCTGTTACGTCCCTTGCCCTTATCAATCGTACATTACATATACAGTACATACAACTTTAAGATACATCGTACCGGAATTCTCACCCCATCCTCCCCCTTCTACCCGCCCCTGGAAGAGAAACCCGCCTTCCAAATCAACAATTTCCTCACACCTTGCGCAGTGGTTGACATTGTGCGTCAGTTGCTAGGCAGCGCAATGCAACCCAGGTTCGATATCCCGACAGCATTCCACATCGAATGTCCCCGTCATGTAAACTGGTCGTAATTGATGTAGACACCTTTTCTCTCTTGCTCCCTTCCTAAGAATGTATTGACACGGCGAACCCACCCCATGTCTCACTCCAAATAATGTTATGAGGAAATGCATTCGCTTAAAGTGACAGTATAGACTTCATGTTCGAGGGAAATGTTTGTGATGAGCATGCAACATAACATCTTCTTTTCATGATGTCACCTGAATCATGATATGTGATTGTAATTACGATAATATAACTTGATACGAGTTGATTTATTTTAATCAGTAATCCTGATCATATGAAACGGACATCACCGCTTGAAACACTCTCTTGATGCCGAAACAGCAGATTAGGGATCACATGACAGTCCCTCGTGTACTCGTAGCGCCTCCTGCGCACAGATCCTGAGGGTGTGGTTTAAAAAAAAAATCGACAGATAACACACACACATACGCGCACACATTAAATCTTAGAAAAGAAAGATCAATGACAGGGAATAAAAATCCAGTTAAACCACGTGCTACAGATATACAATCTATCGCAGAACACAAAATGAAATGTCTTAAACATGTAGTCCTACATCGCTAACTGTAATGTGCAAATATATAATTACGCATATACGCATAATCAAATTATCTATCTGCATATGCCTGGTTTTTATGTTGGGAGGAGAGTTTGCTTGCTTACCAACTATCAAAGATTATTCTTGTCAAATGTAGACTTTCAGTGATCTACAAACTTACTTTCCCTTCGCTGTACTTCAGTTCTCTTTGCACGCCACGGCGATTTGGTTATCTCATCTGAAGATATCAATGAGTATAGTCACGATCGCGCTGCGTTTCTCCAGGTTGCTACCGCTGCATCCTCCCGTTGCCAGGCGTGGCTTAGTTTCCTCTTCTAACCATCTCCAGCCTCTGACGACATCCACGAAACATCAAGGTCAATGTGACTTCCATGCCCAGAATATCGCACCATCTTATGCTTCTCTCTTCCTCACTTTTCCGTCCCTCATCTCTCCCCTACCTCCCCGTCCCCCCCCCCCCCGTGTTCTCTCTCTTTCCATCCTCAGTTCGACAGCTACGATATCAACTTGACGAAAGTGGCTGTCGCTGTGAAGTCTGGTTCGAGTTACCTTCAACCAATGCGTTGTCATCATCAGCCTGCTTGCCAAGATTAGCAAAGGATTCCTTCCTTCTACGATGCTAAAGCACTTTGTTGGTTGTGAAGTGGATGGCTTCAAAGCACATTAATTAACAGTTCCTCAAACGAAGTCCTGTCATGTATCAAGATTGAGTCGAATGTGTTTCTATGACTATGTCTTGACAATTTCTTGAAGCTCTTAGTCTTTCCGCCAATACTGAGTAATTTCTTCTCGCATATTTTGCCCTAATTTATCTATATATTTCTATCTATATATTTCTACCTATATATTTCTATCTATATATTTCTGTCTATATATTTCTATTTATATATTTCTGTCTATATATTTCTATCTATATATTTCTGTCTATATATTTCTATCTATATATTTCTGTCTATATATTTCTATCTATATATTTCTGTCTATATATTTCTATCTATATATTTCTGTCTATATATTTCTATCGATATATTTCAATCTATGTGTCTATTCATGTAACAATCTATCTGTCCATCCATTCATACACCCATGTGTTTATCCAACTACATATCTTTATACCTTTATAACCTGTCAATCTCCCGATGTATCCGTGTATCTGATCCATCGAACTACATGTATAATCGATTCGTCTGACTGTCAAACCATGCATGGATCTATCTATCAATCTTCCTGCCTATAGTTATATATCATTATCCATTGATTGATTATGTTATCTCTGACACATCCATCCTTCCATGTTCTATATTTTCTTCATGGGTTAGCCTGCTCGATTAAACAGCGAAGCTGGATGAAGATTTGGCACAAGCTGTGCCTGTCA
This sequence comes from Diadema setosum, assembly GCF_964275005.1. Taxonomy (NCBI): domain Eukaryota; kingdom Metazoa; phylum Echinodermata; class Echinoidea; order Diadematoida; family Diadematidae; genus Diadema; species Diadema setosum. The sequence goes on from NC_092686.1 coordinate 35,380,367, forward strand.
GTCTTAGTGCGATAAAAGCGTCGCTGGATGCGGTACCAATCATTAACATTTTTATCTTCCTAATGTACAATACTATACCACAGCACATTAGCTGGATTTGGAGTCAAACAGAGGTTAGTGATTTGACAGGTTGTGATGTGAACAGACGTCTGAGTCACTTCTCCTTCGGAGGCCACTTTAAGTTTCAAGGAAACCGCAAAATGAAATGAACATTTATACTTCTCAAGTTTTCCCATCAACGTATAATCATGACCACAGAAAAAAAGATATCGCGTATCGCATTTATAGGAGATAGTTGTGGCAGTGCAATGACGATGTTGGCAGGAGCACTCCTTGCGAAGATTTCCAAAACTGTCAAAATGTTTATAAATCAAAAACTGGATTGAAAATTTAACGTCCTTTTTTTTTTATAAAAATTTTGGAGGTTATATTTCGACAGGGTGAATGATAATCTACATCAGTTTACTTCCAGAAATCTTCACCAAAGTTTGTTTGAAGATGACCTGTATAGCATATTGCAGAAGATCTTCAAGCCTTTCAGTTACTACCGGATTGATCCAGATAGGATTAATCTTCTGTGCGAAGAATGAAAGGTCAAAAATTTAATGATAAGATCTTGATGGTGAAGTAATTGACATATATTATTTTCAATACGAAATCTTAGTGTATATCAAATATAACCTCATTGTTTGTTTGTTTGGTTTTTTTTTTTTTTTGGTTTTTTTTTTTGGTATAAAGGCAGTGACTTTATTCACAAAACCAAACCAAGGCAAACCAACAAAATAAAGAAAGAAAAATCAAAGAAAAAATACACAAACATTATTACAGAGGTGTCATATCGAATATAGTATATCATAGGCACATTATGAGATATCTTCGGTCAATCCATTGTTTTCCGGGTGCTGTTCGTTATTCCGAAGGTTCGTTATTCCGAAGGTTCGTTGATCCGACAATGAAATAGGGTCCGTAACGAACCTTCGGAATAACGAGCTTTGTTTCATTTTTTGGATTAACGAACCTTCGGAATAACGAACCTTATTTCATTTTCGGATTAATGAACCTTCGGAATAACAACCTTATCATCACATTTTCGGATTAACGAACTTTCGGAATAACGAATCTTCGGAAAAACGAACCTTCGGACTAAAGAACGTTCGGAATAACGAACCTTCGGAATAACGAACTGTAACCTATGTTTCCAACACCAAGTTCTTTCGTCAAAGTGATAATCCGAGTGATATAAGAATGAATCCCACCTATTCTTTTATAGGTGTTAAAAATCAGGGCGATATATCATTACTGCTTCATTTTCCCGAGCCGAGGTACTATGAGGTGCTATGAGGTGCTATGAGGTACTATGAGGTGCTATGATTATATTCACACCCAGTGGATGTTTTCTACGTGTCTCAATTAAGACTTCCTCCTCTGACGTTTTTCACCAAGACAACAATCTTCTTAAATATGATTTATCAAGGTAAACTAATCTTCAAGGTACATGATGATACTGTCTCTTACCACCAAAATCTGGCGTCGGTTCGATACACTAGTAGGCTACTGACGTAATATTTGACGAGCCTGTCATCTTTGATGCACATCTGATTCCACCTGTCATCTTCGAAAATTATTAGGAAAGGCTTGTAAAGGCGAGGGGGTTTAACGGATTCCCTGTTGATTTGGTGGCCCACCAGAACTGTCAATCAAATAGGAAATGAAACAGTAATTTTTCATTATCCGTGGGAAATTAAAGGCAATCTGTAGGCTATTCAGAAAAAAAAAATGATTGATGTAATTTTAAGGACTATCGTGATACGAATACCGTTGAAACGGTTCACTTCCTGCTGACAAAAAGTAAAACTATTGGTACGAATCGAGCAAGAATGGTTTTGAACAAGCTGTTATTATCTGTAACGTGTTATGATTACGTGATATTTATAGGTATATTCTGCAGTTCATACAAAGGCCCGAGTATTTGCAGCAGAATGTTGACTAGGGTCCTGATTATAATATCATGTGTACTTCCTCGTCGTGCACGGCGATTCGCTTTTTACCAGCCAGGCTCGGCTATTGTGTGCGCTCCACCAACCGCACGATGCGCTGCGTACCCAACCTGTACATCTTCTGTCGCCAGTGAGGCAAGCTGAACTCGTATCTGTTGGTTGAAAATCTATCCGCGCTCCCTGATCCGCCTCACTACACCTCAGTGGAGACATCGGACTGAACTCAGTCGCTTGGTCCGCTGTTTGACCGCTAAACTTTAATAGCCAAGAACCGAGCCAAGTTTCTTAGAGACCAGGGATCGGAAGTGGTGTGAACTTCCGAGAGAGACGGATTACCTTCAGTACGCCCAGGAACATCATTTTTTACTCGCGACACTTTATCTGAGATTCTTCTCTTTGGCAGGACCGTGGCAAAGTATCCATTCTAAAAATGATTTTGTTTGGAGGGACTGTGCTCTGCCTGTTCTCGATGGTGGTTGCCCGGGCCCCGCAGGCGAGCGACGATGTGGACATATGGATCGATCCCCTGCAGGCTAGAGCACTCTTGTGTGAGCTATTTTGAGAGAACTATTTCTCTCTTCTTTTTTTTTTTTTTATTAGTTACTTCTCTTATCACTGCGGTCCATTTTTGGACTGTTTACTTTAAGGCATATTTAATCACAAGTTTGTCTTTTTGTTAGTTAGTTTCTCAAATCGCTTTCTTTAGGCGTATACGAGATCATGATCAATTATATTTCTTTGCTTCATTAAGATTTATATTGCTACGTTTTTTTCCAAATTATTAAGAAAATATTGAAAATATCATTCCAATCCTATATGGGAGAAAGATACGAGATGAACTGACAATCTTGAATTACAGAAAAACGCACGCATGCGATTAGATTTAACGCTTTTTCTTATGTTAGTCTTAATAACAAAACCGATAGTTTCATGCATTCCAGCATTTTTTTTTTCAGGTCTTTACTCGCCCTGTATCACCTCTGTCTGCGCTGTTATGATCATCCTCATTTCACACATTATTGCTACCATTAACTATCATCGTCACCAGAGCCACAACCACTACCAACCTTCAATTCTCCTTTCTCCCATGGTCCTCATCCTTCCCTCTTCTTGTTTCGATTCTGATTACTGTGGCGTTACAACCCACTACCAACTTTCTTCCTCATCCTCGTCTTATTTTCTTCATCTTTCTAATTGGATTCTCCAATCCCTCCTTGTTCTCTTCACCATCTCCTTTTTTTCTCCTCCTCCTACTTCTCCCGATTCTCTCCACAACTAATCTAACCAAATCAAATTGTTTCTTCAGATCTTTTCTTTAAAGCGTACATAAAAGTTATCTCCTAAGAGATGATAGATGTCGCCTCATGTCGCTTATGTAAGAATAGCATGAAAGGAAATCTGCTGTTGCGCGGTTTCCCCAGGTGTGTCATGATACTGAGTATATTACATACCCTACTGGAGAAACACAGTGTGAACACAGTGTGAAATCTCTTTACACTGTTGAACTCGATCGTTTTAACAGTGTGAACACATTGTGAATCATCAATTCACAGTGTGACATAGAACATTACCATGTGAACACTCTGTGGAAACCAAACCACAGTGCGCTTAGAAACATTGTATTAACCGCATTACATTGTAATGTATTATTATTATCATTATTAAATCATCTCCACAATGTGAAATTCGAGCGTTTTCACATAGTCGACTATGTGACCATACACTGTGAGCACACTGTGGGACACTGTGTTCTTTCCAGTAGGGTAGGGTTCATTCTGGTACATGTATTGCACTGTGGTTCATGTCTTAAGTCGATAATGAAGTTGGTACAATGGCGAAATGTGACCTGCAATCACACGGAACGTTTCCTCTGCATTCTTAGCGAGCAAACATTGATTCAACTATACTATCCGAGTTTGAATACATTATATATCATCGAATCTACTGTTCGATTAGCTTTATGACATGAAGAGATTTAAACACTCCACCTGACACGAATAGGTTCTGGAGATGATACCAAGACAGGAAGATATAGATAAGATTATTGGTATGAAAGGATGCGCTCGTGTATGTGCAAGTCTAACATCCATTATTGTTAGCACGGTAATTGGATCATTATGGTGAGACAGCATATAACAGAACCAGTGTTTCCATCACTATTATGATTTATGATTGCCGAGAAATCTGTTTTCTGTTTTTGTTTTGTGTGTGTGTGTGTGTGTGTGTGTGTGTGTTTTTACCTGTGTACTCGGAGGGGAAATTTGCGAAAACGTGCACAATATGGATGCACTACTGTATTAGATACCCTCCTTGGAGGAATCTTTATGAAACTTAATGCATCCATGATTTTTTTTTCTTTCCTTCCATGCGTATCCTTGCCAAGTATCGAGATTGACTATGTTCATAGTTGTTGTGTAATTTGTATTGTTTGTAATCAAGAAAATCAATAAAACATACAAATAAAAAAAAAGTATCGAGACTGACTGATGAATAACTGATTGGTTGATTCAACGATAGACAGATCGACGGTTTATTTACAGTATGTGTTTCGTGGTACAAATGTAGTTCATTTTCAATTCCAAACATTTTTTGTTTCCTCGAACATCTGAGGCAATAATTAGTCTTGCAGACCGGTAGTACTTTTGCTCTGTCAATGTATACAGCATAATGGGTTTGCCGCACACAAGAAATCAAAGTAGCTTCACAATTATCTCTGATTTACACTCGTATCAATAAAAGGGCAAAATAGCTATTGACATTAAGAGGGTGATTTTATGTCGATTTATATCACGAGAAAATGGTGAAATTGGTCCCTCACCATTCGGTCTATACCTTCCATGATTGAGAAGGCATGCCATTTGAGAATAAGTTTACTCTTATCCACAATCTCGGAAAGTACAACATGACCATTAGCATTCCGTCATGTCCATAGGGGATTCGGATGCGAAACCTTCTTTGACATTTCTGACAAAGAGAGAAAGGTAGAAATATAGAGGGACTGTTATCATACCATAAATTGGTGGAGCTTACCGAGATTTCTATCGGGAGCTGCCCACATCTCGGGCAACTCAGCTGATAAAAAGGAGGGTTTTTTTTTTTTTTTCTTCTTCTTCTTCCATTGAATTTTCTTCTTCCATTCTTCTTGGTAAAATCTAAATGCAGAAAAGCCGCGGTCCTGGAGTTCAATGTGCGCGGTTTACGATTTGCTTCTCATAACACAGACCACTATCTCTCGATAAATCATTATTGTCACTCTACCTATAGAACTGGGGTTTAAAAAGAAAAAGATGTGGGATCGTCGTTAAACAGGCAAAATATCAGAAAGAATACGAGCTTCTCTATAAACGACGACACGTTTCTAGTCGTGGAACGTTTGTCCAATAATTCATGACCTATCAAAAAAAAAAAGTAGAAAAAAAAAGTGATGGGATGGTTACTGCACCACCCAGCCACTGACCGATTATGACTTCATATGTTTATTATTCTGTTGAACGTCTTACGCGTTTCTGGCACATTATATCCGCAAATGTGTATGTTTTCATAAAAGTGTATGTGTGTGTGCGTGTGTGTGTTCGCGTGAGTATGCTTTGTTGCTGCTTTAATCCCTGTAAGATTCAGGTTCGTAAGTTTCGTCATTTTGTCGTAGATGCAGAATAGACGAAGAACTGTTCTGACTCGGCCTGTAGTCCACAGGGGAAACACACGAGCAACGTATACATATATACTCACACTCACACAGGCCGACAGGAACAACAAAAACAGAAACGGCATTAAAGGGATCGAAAATTTTTGGTTGAGACCTAATTTCAGGTTTCTAACATTTGATGGTGAGATAATGAGAAACTTCTTATGAAATATGAAAGAGCATGAAATTCTATGAGGAATTCAACGTTTATTTGATGAAAATTGGTGTTGAAATGGCTGAGATATCCAAAAAGAGCGATTCTAATAAAGTGTGGGACCCACACTTTATTACGATCGCTTTGTTTTACTTTGTTTTTTGGATGTTTCAGACATTCCAATCCTGATTTTCATCAAATAAACTTTGAATTCCTCTTAAAATGGTATGCTCTGTACTATATCATAAGTGCTTTCTTGGTATATCGCAAAAAGTTAAAAGCCAAATTCTCATCTCCACCAATACTGTATCACCCCTTTAAACTGTTGTACGTGCGCAGTTACAGTTTATCCAATCTAACATAGGCAGTACTTTAAAACAAGTACTGTTAACGTTGTGCTTTTATATCATTATCGTCATACTAATCAATGACCAAATGCTCCAACGGTACATATTAGTATGAAGGCATTATTTTGGTATTTTGGTGTGTGTGTGTGTGTGTTTTTTTTTTTTTAGAGTGATCTATGTCTTACAGGCTTTGCTTTTCAGTGGATCACTCTTTTCCATTGCCATATTTAGTTGCTTATGTGACAATAAAAGTGTGTATTGTTCTATTGTCTCTACATTATCAATCATACATATATTTTGCATTATACCCAATGATTTGTCCTTTCAAATTAATGAATACCTGAATTGATAAATGTATCACATTGTATTATGTATTTTCTTTTATTGATGTAAACAAATAATTCAAAGATGAAAAATCTTAAAATGAATTGAGGAACCGTTGTGGTTCAATGGATAGGACCATTGATTCTCAGTTGCGAGATCCCCGGTTCGACTCTGCTGTCAGTAGCGGTTGAACCTAAGTCAAGGCACTTTTTTTTTATACACTAATTCGCTCTATTCTATCCCAATTCACCTGTCGTTAGATGTGATTTCGTGGCAAATCATAAACCGCTCGAAACCTGTATTATACTGGTATAATTGCTGCTGGTTAGTCGTCGATGGGAACAGGAATATTAGTCACTGATGGAATCGGTGAAGAGTACGATATTTAAAGTTCGCTGTTGGTATATATAATGGCATTGACAAAACAGCAATGTTGCCATTGTTGAACGAGTGGTTCACCACTAATCCCAATTATTCAGAACAGGTCAAACCTGGCCGATTTCCAGAACGTCACACTGGGTGAAACCAAAACGTACGCCGTGAATGATATGGAAGCTCCAAAAAGTTTAGCTGACCCCAAATACAAAGCGGAGACTATGACACCTCTCTCTAAAAGCGAACAAAATAACTGTGAAACCCTACAGATTGTCAAAAGGGAGAAAAGAGAGCAAAAAATCAATATGAAAGCTCTACCAGACAAGAAAAAATGAGAAGCGTCAATTCTTTGGATTTTGATCATTGTTATCTACAAGAGCAAAATAAAATTGTTGATTTTGAAGACAGGGTAGTTTTTAATCAAACTTATTCGAAATGGCTGCTGCCCCCCCCCCCCTCTCTCTCTCTCTCTCTCCAAATTTCGATCAAGGCGAGAGGTATCACACCGACCCGCAGACAACATTAATTACTACAAATGTAAATTATACTGTCATGTGACAGGTACAAACAGAAAAAATACAAACAAACAAATAAAAAAGAAACAATGAAAGACACAAACAAAAACATTGCAGGAACGCAGCAAACACAGGATAATATGTAGTTCCTGATAAACAAAAAAGATAGTGATGACAATAATCATGATATGAATGACATTAGTTCTTGTTTGTATTCATACATGGTTGTATGACACGCTACCAAGGAAGATCCGGCGCGCGCACTTATCGCCACGTAAAAGTCCTTCATGTTTTAGTTTTGTTTGTATGTTTGTATGTTTGAGCTTTTTGTGTGTTTTTTTCAACACCCCAGGACGAATCTCTCATTTTCCTTAGCCTTGAAGAATAAATACGTACAGACCTTAGTAACGGTAACGCAGAATGAAAAGCATGCCTTCAAAGCCGGGCATTTCGGCCCGCACAAGCACAGGGGTAGTTCCCAGTAGTCAAAGCTTCGCAATGGTGGTGTAGTAATGTTGTGCAACGTGAATGGGACGTTGAGTTTGAAAGATAACAAGGAAATCAATTGCCTTAAAAAAGGAAACGCTATAATGTTTTTTCGTTGTAAATTTTGTGGTAATTTTTTTTTTAAGGTGACAAGATCCATATACAATGTAATTATCCACAAACAGTGTGAAGTGTACCCCAAAGATTCACACATTGAGAAGATTGTGTTTTTAGTATCACTTGTTTAGATACGTCGTTCATGCCTTCTATCATAAAGATGAACAGAACATTCACACCCAGTGTGGATACTTGGATATTGGTACCCAATGCCCAAAACAATGATGTGCGAATAACAGAAAATGTTGGCAATAAAATAAGATATTTGTTTGCATATGTCTAGCTTCTGATACACACGAATGCATTCGAGGACTCTGGACTGTCTTTGAAGAGTTCAGTCACACACATTGCCTTCAGTACACCCGCCAAATGATCTGAGAATCAATACTTAAATAGACAGATATATGTCATGGCTTGTATTGACACCTCGGTACGAACAATTGCATGGCGTACGGTCACGCTATTTCAGTAGCTGCTAATTACGGATAAAACAATAATGCAAGGCTGCTATCATACACATGAGTGCACTATTCAGAAGGCTAATAGACAAAGTTCTTTAAAGGGGATGGCTAGTAACTGATCAGTGGGAATCAGATCAGTGGGAATGCTGGGGATGATTGCTCCAATCCTTGTGGGATTCATTTAAGAGTACATTATATATCTATTGCTGTGTGAAAATCTTTTGCTTCAGAATGGTTTCATATTCAAGTATGTGCAGTTCAATGTTTCCAGGTTAGCATGCCTGTACAGTGACGGGCCGTTAACGATCGCCCCAAAACTGTACAGGCATGCTAACCTGGAAACATTGAACTGCACATTACTTGAATATGAGACCATTCTGAAGCAAATGATTTTCACACAACAATAGATATATAATGTACTCTTAAAATGTTTGAAATAGAGAGTCTATTTCGTGACAAGTTTTGTGGTCGGTCTCTAAACATTGTACCAAAGTGCAATGCGAATTCCACTGCACGACTCTCCATCTCGTAATGATGATTCTTTTGTCCCCATTTTTAAAGGGGATGGCTATTTACTGATCAGTGGGAATCAGCGGGAATGCTTGGGGGATGATTGTTCCAATTCTTGTGGGATTCATTTAAAATCTATCCAGCGAGGCGGTGTATATTCATCTGCGGGTTTTTTTTTCTCCGTCTGAAGTCAGCTCCGTTAGAGTGGGACAGCAATTTACTATACACTCTGACATAAAAATCTGGGGTTCTTGGGTGGAGATGTTCAAAAATGTAAGACAGTTCCCGCTGGCAACTTTTAATGACTCTCTCTGGCTTGGGTTCAAGTTCACATCGTGGGGGGGGGGGGGGCTGGAGGGGGAGAACAGAGCCAGACAGCAGTGACTAATTTGTGACAGAGATAACTGAAAACAAAAGACAAGTACGTACCTCGCACCTCCCCCTCCCTCGTTTAAAAAAAAAAAAAAAAAAATCTTCGTTCCCAATGGCATGTAATTGCGTCATGAGACACCTGCCACAAACCATCCATTACCACCAGAGTTTAGAAACAGACGACATACAACGTGTGACATACGGCTTCCAAAAGTTTCAAGTATTCCAACTCTTTTCTTTTTCCTTGTCCTTCTTGTTCTTCTTCCTTTGCCTCATATACGCTAACACATTTCAAGTGCAATGCAGTCTTAAAAGTGTACTTGGCTCATCAACTTTCAGAAACCAAATCATTATCTGGGGTTTGTTGCTTTGTATATTTTCATCAGAAATTCTACTATTCATTGTATGTGTCTCACGAGGAGCAGCCTTTCATTTCAGACCTTCGTTGCTTATACAAAACTATATGTTTCAGTAGCAGAAAAAAAATAACTGATACTAAGACTGCAATACAATTTCAAATGTCAAAGTTTCTAAGTTTCCCCGTTAAATCAATATTTTTTTTTTTATAATTTCAATCTGATTTATTTTTACACGGATTTCTTGAATTTAGCTCGCTTATTCTTTTTGTCCAAATTAAGATAACTAGTGAAATTCAGAGGTGCAAATTTGATGGTGTTGAGATGATAATTTCTGCAACAAAATTACCCTAAAACTGGATGGGTAAAGACACATGCTTAAAGTTTGTACTCGTCCACGACTAAATCTTCAGTGTTGGAACTTTTTTTTCCAGTTGGTCATACCATTGTTACATTGTTATTAGTCTAGCATTGCTAGATAGGCATCTTTAGACGTGGGCTAAGGAAGACGCATTGTAGGTAATACACCTTGTCCAAGCAGGGTCCGCTCTTAGGGTCTCAGGATCTTTCGTTTGTGAGTCCAGAGCTTGTATCCACTAAAGAATTTCTTGTATTGAAGATCTAAAACCACAGTGTCTCACGTCGCATTAAAAAAAAAAGAAGAATATCAAGCTCCCTTTGATCATCGTCATGGTGGGGCTCTTTATGACTTCACCATGACTGACTTTGTTTCAAGCAACTGTCACCTTTATGTCGGTTATCTGAGGACCTGCTGTGGCTCAGTGAATAAGATCGACGGACTCTCAATCTGGAGGACCCTATACCTTAAGGTTCGGGTCCCTCCAAGGCATCGGTACAGCGCGATGAAGAAAGATACCTCATCATTTTAGTAACACCAAGTCTCTCGCGGGACCTTTAATTAAAGTCGTGTGGTTGCTCACTGTGGTTGCTTGCTTATTACAATGTAATTTCTTCCTGAGTGGTCACGTCAAAAAGTCAATTAAAAAAAGTAAACACATCTCTAAATTCTCCAAGTATGTACTCATGAAGACCCCTCAGAGCGAGCAGCAAATAAGAGCAACTACTTTCAGATGTGCCTTCAAATCTGCCCTATAACCAATAGTAATGGGTTGTTTGTCTGCGTGGTGCGGAGGATGCTGGTCTACCATAATGACAAGGGGAACGAAGTTACTCAGTTTCGATAAAACGACAGCACCATCCTCACATTAGGAAGTCGTCATAACCGATTAGAGTGAGATATTTTCATGTCTATCTCACATGTTGTAGTGATCGACTGTTTGTGATGAGAAACATATGTTAAGGCTCGGGTCCTGAGACTTTGATTTTTTCGTTTGTTCTGTGCTCTCCCTACGGTGAAGCTGCATGACATGTTAACATCTGGGAGTTTTGAGTTAACCTGCTGGTGTAGACTTACAATATACAAAATGAAAGGAATGCCAAGAAAAAAGAAGAATAGATTAGCATTCATTTTGTCGGTTTAGAGGAGATTCGAGAATCAATTTCCTACGCAGATTGTAACTTGCTCGCAACTTATACGGTGGAACCAGTGTGGGCACAATATAACTTCCAGGTGGTTTTACAGAGATTTTTCGTCTGTGTGTATTTTTCATCATGAAATGTGCTCACTCTTCACATATTTCCAGCCACTGCTCCACTTTCTCCAACTGATGTACATCTTTTTCTTGTTCTCTGAAAAAAAGTATAGTATAAGCTTATCCCTATACACATCGATCCCGTTTGATTAGTAAAGGCACCATCCCCATAGATTCGAGCTGAAGGTGCACTATAATGAGCGCTCCTGAAGCCTCCTGCTCCTCTTTACCTTTCTCCAGCGGGTCATTTGGCTTTGGGCGTTTTGTCTGCGTGTGAGTGTTCTTGTTCCGCATACATGCACAATATTACTAGTCAATAGCAGAATACTTTTGTCGAGCAAGACCTTCACTTTTATAGGCAGTGATGTGGAGAGATTTGGTCCAATATAGCAAGGATCCATTCAAAACCACTGTTTGGCTATCTCATGCAGATATATTATCTGTTTTTTCTTCTGCACAGAGAGCAGAGATGAACACCTACACATGTCAACCGCAAAGTACATTTTGACCATGTATCTTATGGAGATCACACGTAGAAGTGAGTCACAAGAGACGGGTCGACAACAATATGTTGGCCAGCTGCGTCCCTCGTCGTGTGACGCTCAATAATTGGGTCATTTTCGTCCAACCCATTGTTAAAGTTTTTAGGTCAAAAAGGCAAGTCCCTGTGTAGAAGTTAGGGCTTGATACATTAGATGTCTCTTCGTGACAAATGATCGGCATAGACAAGTTGAATGTCAGTATTAACGTTGTCTGTCTTTGATATCAGAAAGGTCTATAAGCATAGAAGAAAAGAATTATTGTTTACCACCTAAACTATCAAGTATATTTAAAATGGATATGCAAACGGTAGAAGACCAAATACTATCTGCATACATTGTAACCAGCCTTAGGACGTGATGAAAGATATCTGCTTCTTAATCTTCATGATGATAACGAGCGTAGGATGGAACTCCTCCTCCAATCAATAACATGATACTAGCTGATCACATCTGTCATGTTCTTTTTAGGTACATGTACTAGTATCGAGTGTTGTATACAAAATAAGAGAGACGTACATGGTGATGAGTATCATCTATGGCCGATTCGCCAATTGCAAAAATGATTGAGAAGGATGTATCAATTATGTCTTCAACATGAAGACACGAGCGGGTGTATAGTGGGCGTCTTCAACGTGAAAACACGAACCATGCAGCCTTTCCTATAGACAAGGGCATATATCCAGTCACCGGCAAATAAACAGCGGGTAATTCCCTTGTTGAGCGGTTCGGCCATGGTGTGCCAGAATCATTTTAACTAGTCTACTATCACACTGCGTATACACCCCCCGCCTCCCCCCCCCCTTTTTTTCCCCTTTGTTTGTTAAGAAGTCATTTATGGTCATATAGCTATCGCTTTTTTTATACAAAGGCTCCACTGACCAGTGACATGTCATCTATATTTAGGCCAATATGTTGATGGTAACAAAACTTTGCTTCCCAATCATGGCAATCTCCTTGTTTATGTCGTCCTGCTTCGAAGAGCACAGTATTTCGCTGCATGAATACAAACGATTGAACAGGAACAGGTCAATGTCGCTTCGAAAATAAAGAAAAAAAAGAAAACAATTTTCATCGCAATTTGATATAGTTATCTCTTAATCTGGAGGCGTATCTGAATAGGTGGATAAAATAGTTTAATACTTTCAACCGCATGATTGCTGTGTTTTCTTTTATGACGAAGGAATGCAAGAATTTGATTTCCAATGCGCTTTGTGTCTTTGGACTAGAGCGAAAGTGCACGACCTTCAACCTTACGTACTCTCTTTGTATTCTCCTTGTATATACGCCCGATTAAGTGGCAACAACTTGGTCATTTTATTGGGCATTCTTTGATATTTATTCAGGTTTTCTCTCTCTTTCCCGTTGTCATTTTGCAGGTCGAGGCGCCACTCTCGATATTGTGCGGAACGGTCAGCCGCAGCCCATCCTCGGAAAGCTGCGGGATAAGCACACTACCATCCCAGCTGAAGTCAGCACTGTCAATATCACGTGGAGGGCGTCACCGGGGGTAAGATGACGTCACAATTTGCTTTTTCAAACTTTCTTTTTCTTAATATAAATAGTTTGGGTTAATTTTATGTTCATTCATGTCCAGAAACATTACACAATCACATAAAAACTTCGAGAGTGCAGGTCGTAGCAAAAACAACAAACAGAGTTTGAAAATCACCTCGCAGTTATCAAGATTTTCATCTCGAAGTTCTCTTGGTGAACAAAAAGGGATGTCCAAGACAAAACACACAAACATACACGCACACACACACACACATATATATATATATATATATACATATATATATATACATATATATATTATATATATATATATATATATATATATATATATATACATACACACAGAAATAAAAAGCATGTGGCGTATTCGAAAGATTTGGTTCTTGCATGCCGACCGATGACATCTTTGGCCAGATGTTTCTTCGTCTATGGGGGCGTTGCAAGAAAGTTGCAATTGATTGCAACTCCCCAAAATCTATTGCAAATCCTGAAATCCATTGCAAATTTGCAATCAATTGCAAGTTGCAATCAATTCTGTTGCAAGAAAGATGCAATTGATTGCAAATCGATTGCATCTCTGCAATCAATTGCTAATCAATTGCAACTTTGCAATAGATTCAGGGGTAGTTGCAAATTTTGCAATCGATTTGCAATAGATTACAAATGTCATAATTGCGGCTGCTTATATAGATGCTGGGGGACAAATCTCCAAATTTGATAATTTCTTGTAAGAAAAAAAAAAGAAAATATTCCATATAAATGACATTTTTATGTAATGTATGATTGTGTAAGATACTTTTTTTTTTTTTTTTTTTTTTTACATACACAAAGTGTATAAGGGGTTACTCAGTATACTAGTTTATGAATCAGCATGTTGTCGGTCGGGCAGTCCGTTGCAAATCTTGCGTCGCGAACTCCATCTACAGTTTTGAAGTAATTTTGATGAAACTTGGCTTACATGATGACATCGAAGTGAAGATGTGCAAGACGCTTTTTTTGTCTTTATTGGAGAAAGCGTTGCCATGGTAACCACAATTTCCCAAAAACCTTGTGGAGTAAACTACTGCCACAGTATTTGAGTAATTCATTTCAAATTTTATGTGTATAATGATCGTTAGGTGTAGTTATGTAAGAAACACTTTGGGTTTGTACCCGACAAGGCGTTGCCATGGTAACGGCATATTTTCTTGAAAATCTTTTGGAGTGAACTCCTTCCACAAATTTGAGGCACTTGAACTCAAATTTGGTGTACATAATGACATTGAGGTTTAGATGTGCAAGACACGTTTTTTGTGTTTGTCGGAGAAAGCGTTGCCATGGTAACCACAAATTTCCCAAAACGTCGTGTAGTGAACTACTTTCACAGTATTTAAGCTATTTGTTTCAAATTTGGTATGTATAATGATCTATAAGTGTAGTTATGCAGGACACACTTTGTGTTTGTACCTGACAGGGCGTTGCCATGGTAACGGTTATTTTTTCTTTGAAAATCATGTGGGCTGAAACTATTTCGAACTTTAAGGCAATGGAACTCAAATTTGGTGTACATGATGACATTGAGGTGTAGACGTGCAAGACATGTCTTTTGTGTTTGTCAGAGAAAGCGTTGCCATGGTAACCACAATTTTCCAAAAACCTTGTGAACTACTTTCATGGTATTCAAGCACTTCGTTTCAAATTTGGTATGTATAATGATCTATAGGTGCAATTATGCAATACACACTTAATTGTGTTTGTACCCGACAAGGCGTTGCCATGGTAACGGCATATTTTCTTGAAAATCTTAAGATTTGAACTTCTTTCACTATTTTGAAGCAACTGAACTCAAATTTGGTATCCATAATGACATTGAGGTGTAGATATGCAAGACATGTTTTTGTGTGTCTGTCGGGGAAAGCGTTACCATGGTAACTACCCAAAACATTGCTGAACGAACTATTAGTTTATCTACTTCAAATTCAGTATGTAGGGCGTGTAATGGTCCAAAGGTGTAGTTATGCAAGACACTCTTTGTGTTTGTATGTGACGTGTTGCCATGGTTACTGCATATTTCCTTCAAATCTTTTTGAGTGAACTACTTCCACAATTGTGAAGTACCTGTAGTCAAATTCACCAGGTACTCACGAGGTACTACACATATGTATACACACAGACAGACAGACACACACACACAAACACACATAGCAAGGTCAGTGCAAATTTGTGATGGACACATTTAACAAGATATAGTTGAAATTCTGTTGCCATGGAAACAGTGCATTTTGACCCTAAACTCAAGTTTAAAAATGCAGATTTAAATTCAACTGCAGTTTCAGGAAATTCAGAAGAAATTTTGGCGCATGTCAGGATGGTACTTTAAAGGTGCACTTCAGGTATTTATTAAAGCAGCTGTAAGCACTAGAATGCCATTTTTTAATGACGTAAAGTATGAACATGATGCATTACATGATATACACCATATCACACTAAAATTAACCTACTGTATGTGCTCAATATTCTGCAAGGTATATATCTTCATGAATTTCCCAAGACAGCTGCTACATGTATCCATGAATTTGAAGACACACAAAAATATCAACTCTGACACTGACATTAGGGTGCATCTGCAAACATATATTTCTACATTCAGTACTTTGTACCCCACAATCATGAACTGAACTGCTTGCACAATTTGTTTCAGTCTTGATAAATACTTGTTAAATATATGGCGCGAACAGTATCGCAAATTAAGCTTGTTCCTCATCCACCCCCCCCCCCCCCATTTGCCCCATATCAGATGATGCTGGGCAATTGATGACAAGACATGATGGAGACAAAAGACACACTGTCTCTCTGAACAAGACAACATGCACTTTCACAGATATGTAGGACCCCTACATTGTACCTCTTTTCTTGTTGCTCTCATATTGGAAGAAATGTTCATATAATGAATGATAGTACAGAGAAATGTGCAAAAGAAAAGCATACTACAAGTATGAAAAGGCAATTAATGAGAATGCACACATTGCTGAGTACAGAAGAGCCAATTACACGTGCACTTACAAGTGTAGTATACACTCCTCATTATGAAACACTAGTTACACCTATAAAATGAGAAGGGGTGAGTAAATCAAAGTGTTACATATTATTATGATATATGTAACATTAAACTACTGGAATAATTACTAGGTTCAATAATTCATTACTGCTGATTGTTTGTTTCTTGTATGTTGCTCCATACATAGCTCCGTATTCACTGTGTGACTGACTCCATCCCTTGCTTGTGATTTTTCTATTTGTTTTCACTAATGTTTTTTTAAATCAATAATCAGATTCATTTATACTTAAAACTGATAAATTAAATGAACAGTCTCTGTAACATGCTTAATTGCAAACTGGTTGACAGTCTGCTGGAAACCCTTCAGTCAACTACCTGTAGCTATCCTCATAAATAGGATTACTTCACATGCTCTCTTCCAAGGACATGTAGGCCTATCGCTAAATGTGTCAAATCCTCCACATTGAAATCTGTATTCTATACACCTTATGTCTTCTTCATGCACTCACATCTGAATTACAACAAGTTTCTCTTCCCATTGCATAAACCCTATCTATCCCAGATCATACCATCAACCGAGCTCAAAATTAACCCACATCTATGGCTGAATACTCATGTGTGTGTTCCCCACTGTCATGCACTCATGCATATCTTTTAAGTATGCATGGTCACAGAGGTACTAATACAGTACTGAATATCAAGACAACCACGCATAAAGTTAGCTTATCTACATGTAACTTATCTGCATTTGTATACTTGTGCTGTGATCTACTCATACAAACATGTCTTTATTAAGTTTAAGGTAACCAAATGTTACAGATACTTCTGACATGCAGAACTGTTAATTTTTTGCCCAAAAATGTATGCAAATGCCCTAGAAATGTGTTCAACTATGCTACAATATAACGATGTCAATTGGGAAACAACATATTAACCAAAAAAGATTCACCATTGTGTTCACTGTATACATGTAGCTTTGTACAACTGATTAGTAATGTAATCTGCAAATTGGCCCACAGCAGTATCTACTGATCTTTTGTGCTAGTGTGAAACAGATGCAGCTTGTTGGAAAATATGGTTTACTACATATCTCGTAACTACCTTCTAGCCTTCTAGTGGGAACTATCCCAGGACCCATGAATGCAATACAAATAAGTGGTTCAATTGCTGAGAAATCATATTCAGTGCCATCTTGCCACAGCACAGGTTCATCTGCCCCCAGGTGGTGCTACACAACTGTAAACAAGATCAAGATCATCATAATTTCAACCAGTACTTATTAAAGAACTTTTTTTACCACCAAGAAACATGAAATGTCTCACAATATACCTTATGGCAGTTTTGAGTTCGATGATGTCCTTTAATACAACTGTTTGTTATTTTGAATGTTCCTTATTCTAAAGGTTTGATAGCCTGAAATGGAATATGGCTGAGACTTACAAGCCTTCAGAGTAACAAACCATATTTTGTGGTTTGAATAACAAAACAAGGACCAGTGAACTGTTACCTTGGAGATTATGAATACAGTAGTAGCTGTATTTACAGTGTATAATGGACCAGGGTAAGGGGAAAAAAAATATAGTAAAACATGTCCATAGACATGATGTTCATGGCCAGATTACTCTTGCATATAATATATTTAAGTTATAATTGTCTTACAGCTCTCTAGAAACTCAAACTGTGGTGCTTTACAGTGTACATACATTTACCAGGGAGGTGAGTCACCTCCCTGCATCATATACATACTCACATCATGGACTGAACATTTCTTCCCATGAAAAAGAACAAAACAGGGCTCTGCAATATGTTTTCTGCCAATCTCTACGTGGAGGGTTTTGGATGTTATACGTAACTTCTTGAACACTGGTTCAGTAAAAGGTTGATTATCCCATTATCAGTGCTAATACTGCAGAATAAATGACTCACACAGAATAAGTGACAGGGGCAAAATATCCAGAGGACTCTTCAATATCTTTGAAAAGCACAACGTGCTAATATTATTGTAGCTAGCACACTTGGATGCATGTGATGCAGCCGAGATTATTACTACCCATGCACTTGTTGCAGCTCTGAAACACTGCTTGCTTCGTGTTTCCCTTGTTTTCTAAGAGTGATGACCTCAGCCTGATGAAATGTGTTTAAAAAATCACTGCCTTGTTTTGTTCACACTTTTCCTCATTGTTGACAGCGAGCTGCTCATCCTTTGCAGTGTATACCGTCTCTTGACATCAAGTTTGGCCTGTCTGCCCTCAGCTGCCATTCCCCTTGATTCACAGAAGTTATACCTAGTTATGATACAAGAAATATTGAAGAAATAAGAAATGGGAAATAAAAATGGAAACATTGCACTCACAAAGTCATTTTGTGGACATCCAAAAGGCGTTTTGTGTAAAGGTATGATGGTGCCAACATTTTGATTTGAAAATGAGGGAAATTTCAAACAATCAGTAATATACTGAAGAATTTGTATTACATGCAACTTCATGCGCCAAAATAATATATACAATGTACCTGAATCATGAAGGCCTGAATACTACTGTCAGGATATGTAGAGCATTTTCAGTTTTCAGGGGGCTTGATAAAGAGATTTGAATGACTAAACTCTTTATTAAACATAATATAAGCCATTGCTGTACAAAACATTCCTTTCATTATGGGTAACTTTGTGTTATGTAAATTTCAATGCATCAGTTTTGCTTATAATTTTGTATGAACTGCTGCGAAGTCTTCTGTACTCATTACTATGCCATGCTGTACATTTTCTTGTTCAATAGGATGAAGTCATTGCACAAGTATCCTCAAATGAGACATCACATCAGAATTTATCCTAAAATAATAATGACAGATTCCAACAAATCAATATATTCACATTTCAAACTGAGAGGTTCTACACATTTCATTCTCTCTCTTAACTGGAAATTATCGTACAATGTACTATGTTCACTTACTGTCTGTGTGCACTGGCTGCAATTCTCATGCTGGTGTGAGTCTCGGTCTTGAAGAAACACGGTTTTTCTCCTCTTTTTCTTCCTTTCCCTGCTGATAGAACAGATAAAATTGTCTCATCTTGCAGAAGTACAAAAGAGCAATGAGAATTTGCAAAGTTACAACCAAACAGCGTAGGAACAAAATGGACATTGATGTTTAGAAGCAGGCACTTTTTTCTTGATATTACAATAATGTTGGAACACTCTTTGAACTGCTTTCATATCCTCCCCTCTGTAACAAATTAACCCTCTATACAGTCATTCACCTTGCATATTAAAGTCAAATAATCACCAAAGTCTACGGTCTTTTCACATCCTCTTCTCTTTATATTCTATTAATTTTAATCTTAATAAGCCAAAATTTCTTGAAGCAGAATATATTTCTTTAGTCCAAATCAAATCGACTTAGGCACGGTTGACTGTTGACTGCCCATCATTCCATCACTCCCAATCATATTCATATGATGCAGACATGTACAATATTTTTAGTGCTGTACCGTATATATTATACAATGTACATTGCAAATCACATATCCATATATAGGCTCTCATGTGTCCTGCCTATTGCAAGCACTCTCAACTATGTTTCCTCATCTCCCAAATCCGGAGGTCACTGTGACATGGTGCTTGGGTAGGCCTATGGGGTTATACAACTACGCTATAGGGTGGCACACACCTTTTAGGTAGTAGAGTACGGTACTATGCAAATTCTGGTATCTAATTGGTAAGTGTCCATAAAATAAATACCATTTGTTTAAATGCATTCTAACATGGCCTATTTGTTCTTTCCACAAACAAAAAGAGCACAAAGAATTGTTGTACTCATAGTTATGACTCCATCAAGTAAATCACTTGAATTCCAGGCCTGGGTAGCTTTCATATGTGTACCCCTTCAACCACTGGCACTTGTTTTCAACAAAAGCACTGACACATGTAAATATTTCTGCTTGGATATCCTACAGTCAGTTTGCTCATCTTATCCGTACGCTTCTTGTCTGAAATTTCAGCCTTTATGGTGACTATAGACCTATATTTACACACTGTATTACAAAACTTAGTTTTACTGGCACTGTTTGATACACTACACTACAGTACTATCATTGCAACTCTGATTACTTCAGCGCTGCCAACATTGGAAACTAGTTGAGAGTGAGACTCCTATAGGCCAATGCTATAATTTAGAAGTCAAAATGAGTGAGATCAATAGAAATGCATGCAAATGAAATAAAGTTTTAGAGTGAGAAAGGACCGAAATGAGTGAGTCTCACTCTCAATGAGTGAGAGTTGGCAGCCCTGGATTACTTGTAGGTACTTGCTATAGAAATGGTTCCATTTCTCCCCCCCCCCCCCCCCCCCAAACAGTAGCCCAACCAGATGCGGTGCGAAGTACAGCGACTGGGGCCCTGGACTGTGTATAGTTACCCAAACAGATGCACTTGGCCCTTGCTCGTTTTAAATCCTAGCTTTTTATTGATCCAGCTAGTCAACACTAAATTGCAAGATTTCAATTGATCCGTCCAAATTCCAGAACAGAACAACCTAAAAAAGCAAGGTCTATTCCACCCAAAGAGGTTCTCCAACCTCTTTGATTCCACCTCCCTGCTCAAAGAAGGTTTTAGATTAACCCCGGGGCGCTGTAGGCCCACACCAATATCAATAATGACACGTCTGTGTAGGGGTCGCTGATACGGTTGATTAGTTATAGTTCTAACCGTTGGACTAAGTGAAATCGTGGAGCACGTACCCTTGGGCCAACTCTGAACTTTCTTTAAGACCTGCAAAAGTAGAACTTCTTCTACACCATGTAGGCCTAGAACCACTAGGCCCTACCTAGATGTAAACCCCTAGCTAGGTCTAGAAACTAGCCCAAATTACAAATAGACCTACAGACTATTTTATATACTAATATAGGCCTCACACAGGTCTAGACCACAGAGTCTAATCGAGTGATTACTTAGGCCTATCAAAAATAAATTTACACATCAATTAAAAAATTCAGCAAGCTTTCGCGTCACATGGACAGTATCACTGCAAAATAACTAGCCTACATGTACAGGAGGGGAATGAGGCCAAGGGGGTAGGCTTAGGCTATGAAAATCTAGATGGTTCTAGACTACGTCTAGAGTATAGACTGTAGTAGGCTACGTACATTGTGTATCAAAGGCGTAGCATAGGCCTAGCACCTATTCATCGCCATAGCACTCACCAGCACTCTACCGATAGCTCCTAATCCTGCTTGAAAGTAGCGGATTTGGATAATGAATCGATAATGAATAGCGTCTAGAGTACTTTCAGAAAGTCTAGTTGACATTGACTTTTTTCTTTTTTTTTAAGCTGGCCTATAGACATAAGAGCCCTGCCTCTGGCAGCAGAAAAAAAAAGAAAAGAAAAGGAGCTTGCCAACGCAAGAAAAAATACTAACACAAAAAGCTATGTGTGGGACTATGATTGATGTACTGTGTGCCCAATGAGTGGTCGCGACAGCCACAACTCTGTCAGTTATAGGAAACACATTTTCCCATTTTTCAAGAAAATTCTTATCAGAAGTAAGTCTAAGGAACTAGCTCTTTTAAATACAAGACACAATGAGTAAATAATGGGATCAAAATCGACAATTTTTGTAACTTACTCTGTTTCGAATCCCCAACGATCGCACAGCAAACCTCCACCACAGGAGAGACACAACACATTGAGCTATTGACCGATTCTGTGACGCGCTATGTGTATTTTTGGCATGGGCGCAGCCATAGTGGGTGTATCAGCCGACCCCCCCTCCGCACTCCCCCACCCCTCTCCCTACATTAGCACGCGCGCAGAATGAAAAACTGCTTTAGCCAATAGGCGTCTCATACTGAGTGCGCGAATGCTTGCTTTAGTGCGCGAACCTTTGTTACAAGTGCGTGTAAACATGTTGCCCCGGGGTGGGGGAGAGCAGGGGGGGTCGGCTGATACACCCACTATGGCTGCGCCCTGTGCCGTAAAATGTCTGCTGCCCTCAACGAACCCGAATCGGTCAATATGGAGAGTATCTCATGCATGCAAAATAAATGGACAAATTGGCTAGGCTTGTCTTGCCAGTCGCTTTTATAAATACAAAATACAGCAAGGGATCTTGCAATTAATTGCATCTTGCAATTAATTGCAAGCTCCTTTCTTGCAACAGCAACTTGCGATTGATTGCAAGTTGCAATAGATCTATCTATTGCAAAGTTGCAATAGATATTTGCAATTAATCGCAACTCGACTTTCTTGCAACACCCCCTATGTCTAGTATCATCTGGAATGCTTGCGAGAAATATTGTAAATTGGTAGCATCTCGCTCTGTTGACCTTTCATCTGGCTTTCAATTGGTAAGCTGTTGTTTTTATTCCCCATGGATCAGTGATATCAGTCACGAGTTAAAATTGTTCAACCGTTCTACAAAAATAGATGGGAAGTCGTATCATTGGAGATTGACCACGCCCCTCTGGCTGTTTTACATTTACCGGTAATGAAAATGATAGAGGGCTGTGACGTGTGACTATCAGTTTGTAAACCAGATCACAACGCGAACACGAGGCTATTCACTATGGCTTTTCTGTATCTAAAATACCAATGCTAGACTTTTGTAGCAGAAAGAAACAAGATGTCGACATGCCATCTGAGTGGCACAACCTGCCTTGTGGGGTCCACTCACGTTCCATCCTTCAACAAATGGAAGATTGAATATGATGTTAAGATGATTATTTGTATCTGGCAACAAATATACTGCTTACAGTCTGGCGACTTTTAAATTAGTCTTTCAAAGTAAAAATGATGATAAGGATAAGAGATCAAATCGCAGTCTCATTTCACGTGAGTTCTGTGAACTTTGAAAGCACATAAGGTCCAGGGTTGAGCAATTCCACTTCAGTGGACCTACAACGCTGTAGGTCCATGGTTGTACCCAGCGTCACTTTAGGCCTGTGGACTTCGGAAGACCCCTTTTTTCTGTTAGACGCACGATTTTCAATCTGGCATGTCAATTATAACTAACAGCAACTCATAACAAGATGAAACCGATTCCACGCACAGTCCCCTGTGGGGGGAAAATCACTCGTAAATTGACAATTCTTTCCCTGAATGCCATTGAGGGGAATTCAGTTGCAAAGTCATCTTCTTCCATTTATGTTATTTTTTTCCCTGGCAGGAAGTGTTGTGTTAATGATGAATATTTCTCATCAATTCAAACTTGCCCGTGAGATTAACAGGTGCCATTTCAAATAAACCAAGTTCGGAGCACTTTGAAGCATTTAAGAAGGTAAAGAGTGGATATGATACCAGGGTCACGTCCTCAGACAAAGGAGGGTGAGATGTCCTTTATGAGAAAGAGATTAGATTGGATAGATGGTGGGGGGGGGTGGGTTGAGAGAGGGGAAAAGAGGGGAAACAGGGGAGAGATAGGAAAGATGAACAGAGGGAGAGAGGGAAAAAAGAGAAAGAGAAGAATGAGGTATGACAGAGGGATATACAGACAGATAGAAGCGGAAGGAGAGAGGGAAGGGTGAAAAGGAAAAAGAAAGAAAATGAACAGTGGAAACGCTGAAGATAGAAAATAAAAGGACAGATGAGGGCGGAAGGGGACAATTAAAGACCAGACGACAGACAATCAAAAAAAGGGGGAAATGGCGTAGGTGCAAGTTCTACCCCACCCACCACCATCTATAGCAAGTTTTCCACCTCCCTGCTTAGTCCTCGCTTCACCCATTTCACATAATCCATGGCGTGCCGTGTGCTAACCCCTTTAAGTCATGCAATCATCACGTCTTTTGTGTATCAGTGTGATTCAAGTTCATATTTGCATTAGTTTGCAAATAGTAAAAGACTTCATGGATCAACAAATATCGCCTCGTCCCATTTGGTGCGTTTTCGATGTCGTGTTCATATTACGTCATTTCAGATGTCAGTTAACTTGCTGAGTGCTTATGGTACGATCTGGTTTGGCAAGAAGAAAAAATAATACCAAGCGGAGTCCATAAAAGTTAGCGTATTTCTTTTGAAACCCTGAGAATTAGGTTCCTTTTATAAAACTGATACATATATTGTAGGGGTAGGTAATTCAGACCTTTCCTCAGAATGATAAAACTGGAAACCTTCTTACGATGGAGGAGGAAACAAAAGGATAGATTTCCAATGAATCTATTAGGACCCAGAGCGAAAAAAAAAAAAATCCAATAAACCAGTTCGGAGATGGCTCGATCATGTGCTCATGGGCACAAAATGACCTTTCTCTTTTTTTTTTTCTCAGTTGGTTAGGCACTTCACTCGATTCACAGCGACATAATACATCAGCTTGCCCAACATAGCAATTCATGGAATTCGCATTCAAACAAAGAATGAACCTGCATCGACCAGATGACCAGAATGGTTTGTCAATCAACACTCGCGGAAGCATCCATTTCATTGTTTTGTATTGAATACGTTAACAAACTTTTTCATCTAACATTGCTAAATACCAGGCTTGCTGTCAGGTGGATGTACTGGCAAGCACCATCTATATATATGACATGAATAATTATAACATCACAGATGCTTATCTCAGTGAATTTAAAAGCCAAAATGTCTCTCAGTACAAATAAACTTTTTTCTGCTCATGCGCTAACTGGAACTCCAACTGGCTTATTGTTATTTTCGGTGCAAAAGGGGAGCGTATTTTCGAGTGACATGTGGTTAGTTTTCATTTCTTTGAAAAGAAAATGAGGTTAACACCGTAAGACTTAATACATAACATTAGGAGACATTATTCTTCAACAATGCAAAATTTCGTGACGTTTGCAAAAGGGACATACGACCTTTGACTACTACGACCGATCTTAAGTCATGATTCTTTGTTGAAACCCCAACAGTAATATCTTACCTGTCTGCATTTTGTTCATAAACGTACAAGAAGAATTAGAACGCAAAAGATAATGATAAAAACGTTATAAAAAAGGCCTATGAATTAAAAAGTGTGTGAAACACCATGGAAACAAAGGCGTCGCTGATGCGTTGAAAAAAAAAAAAAAAAAAAAAAGGATTAGCACCTGCTATGAATGTAGCGTTTCACTTTACACTATACCAGCCATCGACAAACTGAGAGCCGCAGCCTCCCGCGAGTCTCGAGGTGCGCGCCGGGCTAGCGATGGGGTTTGCCTTCTCGCATTGTGACCAGCCTCATTCATGCACCGCATTAGCAACTGATATCAAAATATCACCGACAGCTTGCCTGTTTTCATCCTTTTTTCTCTCTCTCTCCGCTCACCGTTTGTAGGTCACGCAAAAGAGAAATCACACCCCTACATTGTGCAAAATCTAAAAGTTAAGCATGAAAGGGCCAAAGTGAGGGGCATCTGCTGCTCGTTTCCAGAATCAGTATCCAAACAGACACTGGAAAAAAAGAAAGATGTAAATTGTTCCGCTATAAAACGAGCAAGGCCACTCTCAATGAAACTACTGAACAGTCAGAACTTGAACATTTTCTTTACATTAATTCATAGTGCAAAATACAGACCGTGAACTGTTACGAAGGAGAAAAAAAAAAGAAGAATACGGCGGCTGTAGCAACATCGCTAATTCTTCTCATCCTCCAATCGCTATTCTGCACCCACCCGTATGTAAACCATAACCGCATCTGTAATATCCCTGACACCAATTCAAGCTTGCATCAATTGAAATGGTATTGATATTTCCGCAGGATCGATTATTTATATCTTTTTGCATGGGGTTATCGTGCGAAGCCTTGTATAGAGAAAAAAAAAGTACATCACTTCGGAGCTTAGAATGACGGGCCTGGTGAGAAGCAGCACAATTAGTTCTGTGTTATTCTACACCTCCCCTAATGAGAATCGACATTTTGATATGTTGACATTACCGGGTTTTGTTAAGGCTACGACCAAAAAAAAAAGAAAAAAAAACCCAAAAAAAAACGAAAGGGAGAGGAGAACAACAAAGGAGAGGAAGTCAAAATATTGATGGGGTATAGTAAAGCTGAAAGGAAAGCGGTTTCGATAAATATTTTCTCAAACCTGAGAGTGAGCCTAAAGACGACCCCTCACGCAGATGGTACGGTTATGGATCCCCACCATACCACTACCACGTAGAGACTGACAGAGGAGCCCAACTCCCGTTCGGCCAGTGTGGCCATGCTATTCGAGAAATATCAAGAAAAATCAAGTCTTCGCTTATTGGAATGAATATAACATAATATTTTGTATTAAATTTGACAATTTGCATTTCGTACAAAAAAAAGTGATTTTTAATAATAATAATTCATCAAAAGGAACACATTGTAAAATTTGTATTAGGCCTACCATTATTGTTTGATAGAAATTGGCACTACTGGATTGAACTGAATTGAAGTGATTTAAACTTAGCTGAATCAATTTGAATTAAGTTAGATTTGATTTGATTTGATTTAATTCAAAGTGGTCCAGATGCGCGATGGAGATTCCGATTTTAACTTCTTGTGAGATAGTTAGAAACCACTTAAGAAATGTTAAAGAACACACAATTCTAACAGTCTAAGGGGAATTCATAATTTATTTGACGAAAATCGGTTTTTTGAAATGGCTAAGATATCAAAAAAGAGTAAAACAAAGTGACCCAAATAAAAGATGGGTCCCACCTTCTATCGGAACTTCTTTACTTTTTGATATATCAGCCACTTCAAGCTCAATTTTCAAACGGGAAAAACATTTTCATAATTGGTGTTCTTGTTGTCTTAGATGATTGTTCCATACATCGGACAGTAAGCTACCCTTCCACGAATAAAAAGCTAACTATTCCATATACCGCACTCGTCATGAATGGTGTGATGAAGTGCTGTTTTTGTTTATACCTGTGGGTGTTCGGATTGTAACCTCTTCCCCTCCCTCCCCCCCCCCAAAAAAAAAAAAAATCAAAATTAGAAATTGTTTGTTTGTTTGTCAGACGGAGTTGAATGAAGACAGGAAGTCTTTTCATCAGAGTAGATAGGCACATCATTGCTAGGGGGTAGCTGTTTATCGTCGCTTGTTTATTGTCACTCATTCACTGCCTTTCTGACACACACACAAAAAAAGTTTGTCACGCACACTTTATGAGCTTTGCCAAAGATTTCATTTAAATTTGACGGCGACTGGATTATGATCATATCTATTCATCGGAACCTTTTTTGAAAAAAAAAAATATATATATGTATGAAGAATTCGATAATATACGAGTATGCGTATGTCAGTCCACGCGTCTGCTTACTTAGTATCTTTGTATTCTGCGTTTGGTTGTTTGGAGTTCTGTTTGTTTGTTTGTTTGTTTGTTTTTTTTGTTGCATCTTTAGTATACATATATTTGTGAGTATCTCTCTCTCTCTCTCTCTCTCTGTATATTTTTTGTTGTCTTTATGGATTCTTCATCTTTGATCTACCGACTCAACATTGCAGTTGATTATTTGTCTTAAGCGTTTTTTTCATCCTCGATTTCAGTCAAGATTATCGCACGAAAGCATCCAGTTTCCATGGTGACGAAAAAAGAAAGAAAGTTAAAACTGTCTGGTTATATTAGCGTGTCAAGGTCAAATGTCAGCATCAGAACAGTAAAAACGAGCTCACAAAATTTCCCTCCTTGTAACATCTGGTGCAAATCGAGAATAAACTTTCGATTGCGCCAGTAACACCTGCTCGATAGAACACGATTCGGAATTTTCCATAGACTTTCATCCTCCTTTCATAGCAGCTGGTAGCTCAAAGTAGCACTATGTTACTTAGTATATTGAGACGCAAAGAAATACTAATTCAGAAGTATCGAGGAAGGAACCAAATGCATTTTATCATATATATACTATGCAGACAGATTGTTTTCGTCATTACACAATTAGTTGTGAAGAACGTTAACCTTAGTCTACACAGTCCAATGCATTCTAGACAACGAAATAGTTCAAAGGTACTTTTTGTGGCACTTTTGTTCTAAATAGCACGTCGTCTTGACTAATACATATTTAAAGCTAAAATGTAGAATACTAGGGCTCGCAAACATAATTTGCTCATACACAAACATGACAAAGAGATATACGTTTGCTTCTTTTGAGATGAATTCCAGTAAAGAAAGAAAATACAAATGTTTTTCCTATGCATTATGTTGTTCAAAAATTGCAAGAGCTTAGTAATCATGATTTTGAAATAGTAGAGATTATAGTTACTTTATCACTGTTGTATTCAAATTTCGGGGGGGGGGAGTGATCATCATGATCTGTATCTAATTTCTATAATTTCAAACTATATCAGTGTTTAATGAGAACACTCTGTCCAATTCAAGGAAATGTTCATCACTAATCTAGTTTGACTTTACTCTTGATATTCTCCAAAATCCCTTTGAACAGAGAATCGAGTCAATACAAAATAACACGGAAACAAACAAAAAAAGTCATACTAAACTGTGCGCCCAGCAAAACACACCCTGTGTATTAACACGTTCAACAATCCGAATGCATTGTTTGCACAAACGAAATCGTAAACACCGCTGATATTTACACGATTTTTGTTTATGAAAATGCGACATCATCACGTAATTTTTCTCTTCCATTGTCCTACGAAGGCAGAATTCAAGGCTATTATGATATAGTGGTTGTTGTAAACAGATGTTTGTACTGAAATCAGCATATGACTAGGAAGTTGGTGCGTCTGGCAAGAGACAAAGAAAAATATTCAGTACACGTTCATCTGTGATATGTAAGGTAAAGTAGGACAACACGAGCTCATGTTCTAGATTGATTTTAGTTTGTGATTTAGCAGGCTGTCCCAGTTTACGTTGTCTGGCTTTTTTGTCGCGGTTGCTGCTGTCAACAGGGTCTGGCAACATGCAGCTTTATTCATAGTTTGTTGCTCAAGATCACATTGATTTTAAAGTCACATTGCCATGATTAAACCCTTTGAATACCTTTACTTGGCAATTTCTTTGTACACCATTTCAATGGCATTTTGAACTTGAGGTTTAATGTGATTGTTAAATGGCATTGGCGAAGACGAGAAAGATGAATGACTTTAATATCAACGTGTGTGTGTGACACGTGACCGATGTGTCAATCAGGCGATCACTGAGTCATCCCAGAGGAACAACATTCGATCATTGCGGATGACCGCGGATGGTCTCACTCCCCATCTGCAGAGCATTTCAGGTGTCTAGTGGCATCATGGCATCATCGTGACACTGACTCTCCCAGTAAACATGTCATCTCAACTGTAAACTCGTGACATTGCTCGATACATGCCTTGGAATGGGTGCACGTCACGAGACCGACACCCACGAGTCTTTCAGCCCACGAGCTATGCAGCCCACGAGTCATACAGCTCATGTACAGTGTTTGACACTTAGCAAACAAGGCCCATGAGACCGACACACTAAACCCCGTGCTGTATCTGTCGATCTCGTGGGCTGTCTTTACCTATAGTGTCGGTCGCATGGGCTTTATTTGCCTAGTGTCGAACTCGTGGGCTGTAGGACTCGTGAGCTGTATGACTCATGGGTGTCGGTCTTGTGGGATTGCCCTCCTTGGAATAGGGGTAAGATGGAATTTTGAATTAGGTCTACTGTATGTGCATCACTATAACTAGTCGACAGGCAGTGAACAGGAAAACGAAAGCAGTGGGGTTACCATGGTTACTGTGGCCTAGTGGATGAGACTCTTGACATTCAATCGGGGGTCCCGAGTTCGAACCCCGTCAAGTGCCAACGCCCTTGGACAGGATGTTTGCACCCACTATGTCCCTCTCGACCCAGGTGTATAAATCGGTACCTGGCAACTCTAGGGTAATAACAATGGCAGGGCCCTCTGGTAGAGCAGTTGCAACACTGAAGAATCTACCCTTGACAAAGAATACATACCATTATTATATCCTCACATTCATTGTCTATACAGAAAAGAAGTTCTCCAACTTGCATTTATATTCGTTGTTCTAGTCGAAAATGCAGGCCTTTCATCTTGAAAACATTCGACGCATTTTGTTGATGTAGGCTCAATATGAAAAAGTAGAAACCGACCAATATTGAATGAGTATTGAATATTAAATTGAAGCATGCATCTTATCATGCATATTTATCAGGTTAAACAAATGTTTCCAAGCACACAGCTATATGATCTGTCTGTTATGTCACAATGAATACTAAGGAAGAAACCAGGGAAGTGGTATATGAGATATACCACCTCAGAGATGAAACTATGAATACGTGAAGTGGTGTTGACTCTCTGGATGTTTGTTGAAGGGGAAGATTTCCCCAGGTGAATTTTCCTTTGTGTATTCTTTGATATGATATGCTCATATTTGTTGGAAAGTTGTTTGGCAGTTTTGTGTTTACAAACGATAAAGGCATTATATCTGCAAGGTAGTGGAGAAATCTGACGCCAACAATCGGCCAAAAGAAGTCACCGAAGGGTAGTTATGGTGATAGAGGCTGTGTTTTGAAATGTCAAAAGAGCAAAACGTTTTCAAAGGAATATGCATATTAAATGACAAACGTTACCCTTTACACTCACTCTCTTTCCGTAATATCTGCTAACTGTTCGTTTCTGTTCGCAGAAAGAGAAAGCTAGATGAAAAGAGAGACGAGTAGGTAAAGATGAATAGATAGAAATGAAGATGGATGGATAGATAGATAAATAGATAGATAGATAGATAGATAGATAGATAGATAGATAGATAGATAGATAGATAGATAGACAGATAGACAGACAGATAGATAGATGGATAGATAGATAGATAGATAGATAGATAGATAGATAGATAGATACGAGGACAGCTAGACCGAAAGAAAATCAACTCAATAGAAAGTCAAAAATGCAGTACAAATGTAAGTAGTGCCTGACCATCACAAAAAGAATGGTCAATCAACTTGAAATGAAATAACAGCCGTTCCGTGATTCGAGTTTGAACGAAACATCGACTCACGGTTACGCCGATAATTTGACGGGTTATCAGAACACCAGACCACGCAGACGACACCAGTTATGTAGTACATGTATATGTCGGGCAGCTAGCCTATCTTGTATTTTTCGATTTCCGCTGGGGATTTGACGACGTCGTGTGTTGGTGACAGCCGCATTAAGTCGGCGTAACAACAATGTTCTCCGCAGGGTATAGATCTGGATGAAGTGGGGTGTCCCAGATATTGAGAATTATGTCTCCCCATGGCATGCTTCACCAGGGGTGCAATTTATTTTCACTAACCTTATTCATAAAAAGGACTGCTATAATACATGTATCTCTCTTTCATCATCTAATCAATTACTATAAATTACACTTTGTGAGTTTTCATAGTTCATATTTCGCAATGTAATAAACGATGTAACCGTTCTTACAAAATATGCATTGTACAATATGGCATTGGTATTTTGTACATTACTCAGAATTCATCGTTCTATTGTTTTAATTTGTATGACTTCATGTAAACCTTGAGCTAAATTTACTTCCTACTGAGAACGAAATGAACTTGAACTTGACTTCTCGTGGCATAGGCGAAATCGTCGTGAATATGTTCTTCAAATTTCTTTGGTCTCTGCTGAATTAGCAGTGGAACAGATGCCGCGCTCAATTATGTTTTATCGCCATGTTTGTATAGCACTTAGATAGAATAGTCCTGAAACAAGAATGCGACATTTTACAATGTACCCCAGTCACCATGCCAGTAGCGAGTATTGTACCAATAAAAGCGATTGGTGGGATTTATCACAGGGTGCGATTCAACGCCATGTTTAAGTTGGCTTTGAGAAGCTGATCAAAATCAAGCAAGGTTAAAGACCTAATTTACTATTTGCAGAAGAAACAAAAACCCAACATTAGTGCTTTAAAATAGTTCAGAAATGTGAGTTAGGGATAGAAACAACCAGTGTAAAAATTTGAATCCGTGTAATCGATGTTAAGTATTGTTGAATACACAAAATGTGAACAATAGCTTTAATAAAAATGTTTCCAGACTAAACCGTCTATAGTTATGGTTTAATGAGAAAAATACTGATGTCTCCTTATATTTTAGGCTTTATTTGCAAAATGTTATATGGTAGGATGTTTTGTGATACAACAGTGCTACACATATGCATCAAAATAATAATGTGATATCTTGAACATTTTGAATCACTGCTCCTAAAGGTAAACAGGACCTTTAATGCACGAGTGTTCATCAAGTTGACCTCAAAAAGTGAGTTGTGGAATTCTGATTTATTTTTCACATTTTGTTCCTGAAACAGCGATAAGGTGATGTTGTCATAGCCTCAAGAGTCTACCATTGTCCTGCATATTAAACTTGGACCGCTGTTGGATGAATTTGATATTTTGATCGTGAAATCAGACAGAAGAACTTGCATCCTTCGCATCATGTTTTGTGTTTTGTTGTAATAATTTTCGAGCATTGGCGATTTTTATGGGGAAGACTCAGCAACATTTAATGTTGCTGAGTCATCGACATAATAATGATTATGAAATTCTGTGTCTGAGCCATTGCTGTTGTTGTGCGACCAAAACTCGCGATAGCCATCATGCACCTAATCGATTTCACTAGCTCGAATGTTTTACTGGATGACACGACATTTGCTTCCGGGACAATTGCACCGGTTTTATATCTTCTGCAAGGACTTAGGGAAAGGGTAGGGTTGTGATAGGGTCTTAGATTCAGTTTGATGTGAGGATTAGGATTAGGGTTAGTATTATGTTTGTGGGTAGGATTTATATTTGGCTTAGTGTGCAGATACTTCATGGAAGCAACTGTCGCAGGAGCAAATGTCATGGAACCGTTTTATTGATGTTTCATAAGGTGTTCATGACATGACTGAGAGACTCCACACGTGGTTGGGGGGGGGGGGGGGGGTACTGTTCCGCGCACCTCATAATATCATACCACCTTCCTTGTTTTTTAAACACTTGTTCCCCCATTGATTCCACGATCATTTACACACGCGAATATTATGTATATCGTCAAGCCGATACAGATGACTAGTCGCCCTTCAAAACTAATAGTAGCCCTCCCACGCCAGCTATACTGTCCGCAAGACTTTTGTTTCTCGATTAGACTTCTGTCGGTTTCTCGCGCTGCTGCATCCAGTCTGGTGCTTGGTTCACCACAAGAGCCCGTGCCACATCTGCTCTCGGAAGCCTTGAACCAGATGTGGAAGAATTATGCATGGGGCTTGTAGAAACAATGGTATATGTACACGGATATATTTAACACAGGAAATTCGGTTAACCTCAAAAGTATCAACAGGTATCACACACTAATGCTCTTTACACGGAGGTTGAGTTCGACCAACGAAGCGTATATCGTAATAATCCTGGCAACTCATAATCGATAAACTTCCTCTTTATTTTTCTGAATGCGCAGAATTTATGAAATTCTCCCTGATGACTCCAAGTAACCAAAAAGCGTCTGTTCGTCACAAACAACATAAAATCAATCAGAACTCTCCTCCTGCTCCTCCTACTGTTCAGGCATCATGCTACAGAGCCGTGAGTGGATGGCCAATAAAAAGGAACATTTGAATTTATTCCACTGGACGGAAACTTTTTGAACACCATACGATGAGAGAAGATGGTCGTGAAGCATGATCCCGGCCGTGTATCCCTTGTCTGCTTAAAGATCTTTCGAAACACTGACATCCTTCCATCCCTCTTCTTCTTCTTCTTGTCGCTCTATGTTGTTTTTCATCTTCTTCTGCTCCTTGCAGTTGCTCCCCCCCCCCCCCCCTCTCTCTCTTTCTTTCAGTCCGTATAACTATAGTACGGTATAAATAAGTATTAAAAAAAAATATTCGCTTGTTTCAATAGCATCATTATGTGCTCAAAACTATACGTTCCGTAAATAACAACAACTACAACAACAAACAAAAGAGCGCGCACCACCTCAACTGTCGTCTGCTGGGCCCCATTTCATAAAAAGCTGATATGATAACAACTCTTGCTGGAATGGCAATTGCCATGGTAACGACTAGAATGCAGCCTCCTGATTGACTGTTGTTATGGGAAGTTGCCATTCCAGCAAGAGTTGACATCCTAACATCTTTTATGTTACGGGGCCCTGATGTTTGCCTTCACACACATGTTGCTGGTATAGCAGCTGACGTCATGATATAAACACCACTGGTATGCCTGACACACGGCAGACCGAGGGAACCCCGCTACCGCTAACCGGCTCCCGCTAACTTGTCCGCTGTTTAGCCACCGGTTGTCGGCAACGAGCTTGTGGGAGGTCCCGTATAGTCACCGTATCAATTTGTAGCAATTTCTTTCCATAATGACGCCATATGGCTCTGTGATTATAACATTTTCAGACGTGGTCTCGTGAACTCTTTCCGAACCAGAGTACCACAAAACGCGATTGACGTTACAGATTGGAATAACGATGTTAGGTGTTACCCCTTTTGTGTGATACGATAGGAAATTTATTGATAATAATATTTATGAATCCAATTCGCCTCACCTACTTTTGGAAAGTCTCATTTTCTCACATGCACATCATCCAATGTGCATACAAACACACAAACAACACACGGACACACGCACACACACATACACTGTGCACACACAGAGACGCGCAAAGATTCATAGTTATTGTGTTTATTTGTGATGATACCTTGTATAGATGTGGAAATAAGATTTCGAGAAACAACGACTAATAATCTTTGAACATTTTATACAGCCGTATGCAATGATAATATTATACAAAAGGTGAATTTATTTCTTTTTGCAAGTCATCTACTTTACTTACTTTCTTAAATTTTTTGTAGTGAATATCTGCGGTTACCCCTATCAATCATTTTTTAAACGAATTGTACGAAATAAAGAATAAGAAAATGAAGACTGTGTATGCCTATATTTTCAATAAAAAAGTCTCTTTCTTGTAAACATTTTTATATTTTGATTTTAACTCTTTTTGCCGTCTTTATTATTGAACTTAATAGAATGTCCCTTTCACCATTCTAACTTTTTAATTGTGTAGTCTGGACGGAATTCATCAGCTCTTGTTTTACTCTCTTTTTTATCTCTCGCTCTCTTGTATATTTCCAGTTCTCCTATTCAATCCATGGTCGCACTGCACGCACGGAAATCCTAGGCAATCCAACTATCAATATACCGCCCTCTGGAGTCGTACCAACCACTGAATCAGGTAGGTGTCTTATTTATTTCCTTCCCTTCCATTTTATCTGGAAATCGATCAAGTAAAAATACCTATCAACTTCAAGAAAATGTCAGGAGATATAATTGTAAAATGTCTGGCAGTATCATTCATTAACTGCAATCAAATCTGTTTCATGTTTTGGTTTTTTTTTTTTTGTGTGTGTGTGTGTAGGTATGTGTTTTCAAGAAAATTAAACTAAGCAAGTTACAACAATCCGTATCTGACTGCATGACGACAGGAAATTGCATGTTTCCCGAGGCATCGAATTCTCTTGTCGATGATTTTCAGTCGAGTCTGTCAGAAATACGATGATCAAAACAAAAGCCCTTATTACGCCGACGATATCGTACATGCCGACAGTGGTTCATGGGTTATTTCCGGGCTCAAGCTGAGCTCTTCAAATTGGATAATAAGCCAGTTCGCATTTCCACTTTTCGCATGAGCAGAAAAACAAAAGCTCATTCCTATCAACAGGCATGTTGGTTTTAAATTCACTGGGATAAGCATCTGTGATTATAGTCCTAAAAGATGTTGCTTGCCAGCACATCACCTAACACCAAAAGTAGTAATTGGCAAAATAAAGTACATTCAATACAAAATAATGAAATGGACGCTTTGCCAAGTATTAATTAACGGACCATTCTGGTCATCTGGTCTACCCAAGTTCATTCTTTGTTTGAATAGGATTGATGAATTCCATGAATTGTTACGTAAAGCCCCTAACCGACGGAGAAAAAAAAAGAAATGTCATTGGTACTAATGTGCCCATGGGCTAACTCTGAACTGGCTTATTGAAGCAAGAAAAAAAAAGAGGCTTGTAAATTAGTCCCCCATTCTTTTGTTCGTATCCTTACCAAAGTTGATTTCAGTTGCTCATGTACTTTTCCCTGTCTTGTCACTTGTGTTGCGATAACACTAAACACTGTCTTGCTATTTCTCATTCACGAATTTAGTCTTTCAGGTCGGATTCCCATGTACAGGACGCAAGTCGGGCGTTGCTGTTGGAAGATTGACGATGAAAATATGGGACGCCGCCAAGCGCCAGATTCCGGCGTCACCGTTGAAAATACACGTTCAGAAGCAGTGCGAGAAAAAGGGTGAGGCAGTATAATTTAAGATAGTTGATAGTTCCAAGGTTATAATATGCATAATGTACTCTTGGACTCGGGTTGCGTTCTTTGATATGATAGCAACAATTCTACGTTTAGTCACGATGGTTGTCTGACATGTCGTACGATGAATATCATAAACATGATAAATACATCGACAAAGACATACAATCCGGAGAACACAAACCATAAAACATTCACTCCTTTTTTAAGGTGGCTACTTGAAATTTAGTATGCTCAAAGAAATGGGTCAGTGCAGTTTCATGAAAAATTGCAAATAGCATAAGAAAATGATACGAGACCACGTTGTTATTGCGAAACACTGATGTTTACAGCTGCATGTATGTGACGATGCCATCGAATAAACATGTCTTCTACTGACCATCACACAAATCCTCACTGGATTTTTCTCTCTTTTTTTTTGGGGGGGGGGGGGGTGGGGATTAGTGATGAAATATAATACAGTTCATTAATTACAGGCATTTAAGGGGATTTAGTTGTCAAATCCTAGACCAAAACCTATTCATATAACGATTTTATAATCGATCATACCAAATCTGTCAAACTTTGTATGCGTTCTATAAAATTGTACTGTGTTTGAACACTGTATCCATATATCCCCCATAATTATGTTCATCCATCTATAATCATCCATCTCTCTATCCCTAATCTTACCTATCTATCCAGCCAGCCAGCCCATTATTAACATCTTGCCTGCTAGACGTAATTTTATAAAAGGATAATTAACACACGACACATCCCGTTTCCTGTAAGTAAGTGGAGGTTAAAGGGAACCAATATTATAAAGAAAATATAAAGAAAATTCCACAAAAATTCTTTTTTCTATCATTATGAATGAGCACTTGACTAACCGCTTTTAGAAAGCAGGGGGAATAATTGCTACCCTTAACATACTAATTTATGTCAGTATCAAGTTGATGGAATGTGTAATTTTCATGAAAAAAAAAAATTTGTGGAATTCCCTTTATATTTCCTTTATTTGGTTGTCCACTCATACGTCATAACCTCTAGTAGTCTCCTCATCCAGCGGTTCCAACACCAAAACTTTAAAAATTCATAACTTTTGCATCGATTGTCCAATTTTCCTCAAACTTTCACTAATGTGTTTTACTAATATTGCTGTTTTCACTCAATCCACATTGCTATTTGGATTTTGGTTCCCTTTAACCCACCTGCCCAAAACACAGATAATCACTTATAGTAACCGTTACCGTCCGTTCTCTACCAGTTACACCATGCCATCCGCCCTGTGCGTACGGAGCTAGGTGTGCCGATGACGGGGTCTGCGAATGCCCATCGGGTTACTATGGTACCGCCTGCGAAAATGGTGAGTCTAGCCCGCTTCGATGGGAAGGAGTGTTCATAACTAGATGTTGCATGTTCGAAATATCCAGCACCAGATATTTTGTAGGATGGGTGAACCAGTTTGTGATTGGAGTTAACTTGGAAGCTCGCGAACAGACACTAATCTAAGGGAAATTCGTTAGCTTGAATGAAGTAATTCTAGGATTTGTGAGCTATACCATGGACTCAGATAATCATTATATTCGATCCGATTCGGTAGAAGATGACTTGTATTATTTCAACTTGATTTGACTTGATTAATATTATTTCTAATCGACTATTTGACTTTATGCAACTTCACTAAACATCATTTACTGTTTTGAAATGGTCACTATTATAGATGACTGTATACGGTAAACACCGGAAAATTTTTGTACTGCTGGATTTTCATATCAGACCGCACGATTTAATTTGATTTGACTTGATTTGAATTGATGCATCTTCACTAAGATCACATACTGTTTTGAAATAACCATGATGCAGAGAACATGATGGCACAAACGCCGAAAGAAACCTCACTAAACGTCATCTACTGTTCTGAAATAATGATTATTTACTGTCAGGTGACTGAATAAACAATTGGTATAACTTTCGTGCGGCCGGCTTTTTCAGTGGCCGTCGCTATCACCAAATCTCTTAACAGTAAAGCGACATTGAGACACAATGCGCAGCAATTTTCCTGTTCGTTGGACCAAGATTTTTCACACCGTCGAAATCGAAGGATGAGTCTATAGTAGTAATGTTGATGAATAGACTGCGAGGATCAGTAATTGTCCGACCGTGACAGCAAAGTAATTGACTCTCCCACGGTGTATGTCTTTATCCAGAGCAATGCGTCCTGTCTGAACTCTTGCACTAAAATGTATATGTACATAAGTCATAACGTAAGATGATGTCATAAATATTATGCACTGAGGTACCTTCTGAGCCAGACGCTGTAGTATTATACAGTACCGTTGAGAAGCAAGCAGGGCTCTTTACTACAAGCAGTTACATGTATGTAGGTCACCCTGCGCTTTTAACTGATTCGATGGATGATTGAATCATTGATTGGTTACATGATTAATACTTCACTTTTTGTCCCCGCCGAACGAGTTCGAGCAGGGGACTATGAAACGGGCTCCGTACGTGTGTGTGTCCGTGCGTCCGTCTGTCTGTGTGTGCGTCCGTGTGTGATCAAAATGTTCAATTTGCTACTTCTCTGTCATTTATGAGCCAATTTTGATTCTATTTGCTTTATGTGATAGCACTACATGGGAGCTTTGAAACTTCTACACAGAATTTCAGTTGTGACCTTTGACCTTGACCTTTGACCTATATTGTACATTTTGCTACAAAATGCTACTCCTTCGCCATTTCTAACCCGATTTCGATTCCGTTTGCTTTATGTGATGGCACTAGATGAGGGCTTCAAAACTTCTACACAGAATTTTGACCTTTGACTTCTTTGACCTTTGACCTTGATTTTTGACCTACAATGTATATTGTACATTGGCTAGAAAATGCTACTCCTTCGCCATTTCTAACCCGATTCCGATTCCGTTTGCTTTATGTGATGGCACTAGGTGAGGGATTCAAAACTTCTACACAGAATTTTGACCTTTGACTTCTTTGACCTTTGACCTTTATTTCTGACCTGTATTGTACATTTTGCTACAAAATGCTACTCCTTCGCCATTTCTACCCCGGTTTCGATTCCGTTTGCTTCATGTGATGGCACTAGGTGAGGGCTTCAAAACTTCTGCACAGAATTTTGACCGTTGACTTCTTTGACCTTTGACCTTGATTTTTTACTTATATTGTACATTGGCTACAAAATGCTACTCCTTCGCCATTTCTAACCCGATTTCGATTCCGTTTGCTTTATGTGATGACACTAGGTGAGGGCTTTAAAACTTCTACACAGAATTTTGACCTTTGACTTCTTTGACCTTGATTTTTGACCTATATTGCACATTTTGCTACAAAATGCTACTTCCGGCGGGGACATAAATATTACGCACTGCGTAATTTCTACTTTTCCTTGTTTAATTTGGTTTAACGGAATGATTATTGAAGAGACAACGGCAAGGTGGAAATTTGAAGAAAATTCTGGACGACTCTGAGTGATCTCAAATGTAAAGCTGCCTTCAAGAAGAATAAGTAAAGAATCATCAAATCACTTTTTTTCGATGGGAACAATAGATGGGGTGCCTGGGAAAGGAGATACAACCCAGTCGATTCGAAATATGCAAGTAAACCTCACTTGCCGATGTCAGATCTTTTTTTTTTTATCTGGTTTAACCAATTCCATACGAGAATCTGAAAATCCCCGTACACTTTACACATGGGGGAACGAGGTTCCTGTAGGTATGGTCGGTAATGTACAGTTCTGGTCGAGGTGAGGATTTAGCTTTTAACGTTTTGCGAGATATTCAGAAACCATTCTATGAGATGTCAAAGAGCGTGCAGTTCCAAGGGGTATCAAAAGTTTATTCGATGAAAATCGGTTTTGAAATGGCTGAGATATCCAAAAACAAGGTGAAACAATAGATCCTAATAAAGTTGTGGCATGTCGCCTTTTATTATTAGCACTTTTTTTGATATCCCAGCCATTTGAAAACCAATTTTCATCAAATAAACGTTGAATCCTTCTTTAAATTACATGCTCTTTCATATTTCATAAGAGGCTTTTCATTATCTCACTCAGAAATGTTCAAAACATGAATCCCCACCTCAACCAGTACTGTACAGTCCCTTTAAACGTGCATGATTAGATTCGTTGTCATTGCACGTTTGTCTGCTTTCGTTGTCTCTGTACAGCTCTGTGTATCCCTCACTGCTTCAACGGTGGGAAGTGCGTAGAGCCAAACGTGTGCCTGTGTCCTCCGGGCTACAGCGGTCACCGTTGCCAGACAGGTATGTAGGCCTACTTCAGCTGGTAACGAACTTCGGAGTGTATGCGTTCACTCCTTTTACTTTTATTTTCATTTGTGCTTACAACGCGAATTCTACATAATTATGGTTACTCTTTAAGGAGCTTATGGATTAATAAAAAAGGCAAAGAAAGAAGCTACACTTTTTTTTCCTTTAATATTTATTGATTTCATTCAAATCATTCATGAATCAACCCATGCTGGATGTAACAAACAAAAACAATACAAATACAATTCTGAACACAAACAAATCCATTTTTTTTTCAATTTATACTGCAAATAATCTCTCTTCAACATAAATAAATCGATTATGAATCAATCGTACTGATAATTCCTTCACTAGAAAGTATTGACATAAATATGCCAAACATATATCCCTTGAATATGTTGAATCATGTAACTCATTCTCATTTACAAGAGCATACACATTAAAAAAATATATACATACAAATACATTACACACCCTCACACACACACTCTCTCTCTCTCTCACAGACACATAAACACACATACAATCACACACACGCATAACAAGTTAACATCTATAACAATAAATACGAATGACGTCGCATACTAATCATATAGATTTGAGATTTGTTTGGCATGCTGTAAAGTATTCGAATATAGTTTTATAACTTTCATAATTCCTGGCTCTGTAAAGAGAGAATGTCACAGTAAACAAAAAAAAAAAAAAAAATAGAGAATTGTATTTGTAGAGCCACTCATTTATAAATGTGCCTATTAGCATTACTATAGACTATGAACTGAAGTATATGTATTTCGGTCGCATTAGTAATTAGAAAATGAATATAAAGTTTACGCATGGAGTGTCGTACTCCGTGGTTTACGCAGGTTCTCGTTGCAACTATAATCGTTCAGTGACTTTTAAAAAGACTACAATCGTTCAGTGTTGAAGAATAATTATTGTATGAAATACTCGCATCGATATTTCCAAATGTGAATCAGTCGCTTAATAAAATGAAAGTTTTGACTCGTCTTGTCTATTTGCCAAGTTTATATAATATTGTCTCCTTTTGTAATATTCTTCTTTCCTTCTTTCTTAAATCCCCTCCTTTTTTGTGTGTGTTTAGCTGACATTTGTCCCGATAACTGTTCCAACCACGGACAATGTGTGGCGCCAAATACTTGTGTGTGTCGACATGGATGGAGCGGGGCGAAATGTGAAATTAGTAAGTCGGTGGGGAGATTGAAATATTGTGTTTGCGTTCTCAACGCAAGAGGGAGCTTTGGATTTTCGTGACGCGGACGTTCAGATAAAAAGATATAAAAAAAAAAAACCCAAAGAAACACCTGTTCTACCCATGCGCAAATTTGCTTCATAAGAATTGACCTCGCGTCGTCTGATTTTGCACGGTCGGTTCCGGGCCATTTTAGGGTCCACTCAATTCACGACGCTGAGAGTGATGCACTGATAATAATATGGGGGCGCCATATTACTTTGTATAGGCTGCGTCCTTCGTAATTTGAAGCTACTTTGCAACACGACGCAGGCAGAGAGGAGAATGGCCAACGCAATAGTTGTCTCCAACGCAAACATTCGCGTCGCGATTCTGAAGCTCACTAGTAACAAATTATTACAAGCCTACAATTTGAGCCAATATTCCCTGTGACTTGTGTGTTATACCTGTTACCATTCCGTCATTATTTTACGAACAACTGATAAATTGCTTTGCTTTATTTTACGAGATGAATAAATATATGAAATGATTTTTTTTTTGTCTATTATAACTCTTCTAGAAGACATGATAGAGCTGAAATGAAGCGATCTTTGTAAAATTCCAAATAGAATGCGAAAACCATCGATCATGGCAACCCATCACATTTTATAGAGGATGGGAAGGGAGCTGATATCTCCACATGTGGCCTGACAAGCTACATGAAAGAAGAAAAAAGACTTCAGTTCTCTTTCTCCCCTTTCCCCATATGCAGTACCATGAATAAGTGATAAACACTGGGATTTATGCTTCTGCATTATAACTTATAAAACAATAACAGTATGGGTACCTTAGAAATAATAGTTTAAGACTTTTCAGATATGAGCTACTATGAGAAGTACGCAATATTTGAAATCTTTACATTTTATTTTGAAAATGTTTGAAATCTAGCTAATAAATCTGCATTGGTGTTAATTTCATCTGCAAAATAACTCATCAGATCCTATTTGCCTAAATACAAGAGTATAGTTGGCTAAAAGCAAGTGCTAGAATAGAGCACCTATACTACGCGATTCAATCCTTCAGCCACCAACGTAATTCATCACGTTTAATCCTTGTCCGCTTGTGGGTTGTTGTTGTTGTTGTTGTTTTTGGTTTTGGTTTTGTTTTGTTTTTTAGCGAAAACCCTCACAGTACTGACTTTTCCTAATAAGTAATTCTGGCGAAACACATCATTATCGATGTAATCTATCAGATTCATATTTTTGCTGCACAAGTAGATTATTACACATGTCACGTAACCAAATCTGAATTTGTGCTACTCATCCAAACCCATTCGATGATGACTTTGATTTTACTTCCCTATTTTGCAGGTCAAGGTGAGTAGGCCGTAATGAGTGTAATCATCCAACAACAGGCCAGGAAAGCCCAACTCTACACATTCATGCCTCAGTCTTAAGTATCATCGGGAGACCCTCGTGTCATGTATATTGTACATGCCGTGTATACAGTTACCTGCATAATATGCCCTCATATGCCATAGCTCTTCTGCCAAGGAACGCTATAATTATGCTTCAATCACTTCAGCAAATACTATGCGTTATCATGTCTTTTCAATGCCGATGGCCCTTTCTGAGGTAGACATGCGTGTCAACAGATAGCAAATAGTGATAATGGCGCAGGTTCTTTCCGTTGGGTTTTCAGAAGGCTCCTTATAGAAGTGATCGTGAAGTGCTTCATGAATATCGGGCGTCGTATATAGCCTCGTAAACACCTACAATGAAAAAAAAACACTTTTCCTATCCCTCCTTTTCTAGTCCAAGCAAATTCAGTTTAAGCAAACTTTCAGCAGACGTGCACTTTTGCGTCAGATATGTATAATACATGTATATCAGATACTACGTATTGTGTATGCATTA
Organism: Diadema setosum; assembly: GCF_964275005.1. Classification (NCBI taxonomy): domain Eukaryota; kingdom Metazoa; phylum Echinodermata; class Echinoidea; order Diadematoida; family Diadematidae; genus Diadema; species Diadema setosum. The sequence goes on from NC_092686.1 coordinate 35,424,371, forward strand.
CTGTTCGTGGCTTGTTCAAACTGAATGACTATACATGTATATATATTTCCTATGAGTTTTCTTGAGTGCGGAAATGGCGTGTTCTGTCGTCTTGACACAAACACTTCGTTCATGCAAAAGAGACATCACAATTAGTGGGATTCACACGTACGCGAATTAGAGGGATACGAATCTCGAGACTTGCATCGCGATCGTCATCCCGCTATTTTGTACGTGTGAATGTTGCTAATTTAGATAGAAAGTCTTTTGACATTTACAATATGCGATCGTGAACTCATGTTCATTATAGACCCTTTCTCCGACAATTTTATCTATTGATGGTGCTGGATTCTTAGCGACAATATAGTTTACTCTGTGACGGAGCGATTTGTCAAATGTCACAGATCATTATGGTTGCAAATTTTACTCGTTTTTCCTGTGTTACGTAATTACTTTTTCCTATATTGCTTGCTGGCTGAACATTATCACATTCGTGCACTGTCATTACTATTTTTCAAATCTGCTACTTAAAGGTTTGTTTGTAATGTGATGATAATATGAATACATGATGATAGTATCAGGATGTTGCATACATGTATTTATTTGTAATTAAGTGGTTTGGTGGCTATGTAAATAATATGTTGCTTTTTATTTCAAAGTTCATTCCATCTGAGTATTTTTCACACGTCTAGAAAATGCACTGCGAGTCTCGTATATTTGTACATTTTCCTTTAAAATTGAATGTGTCTTTTAATTTAGTTAGGTACGAAAGGATCCTGTGACATGCACGTTATTTATTAAGATTCATTACAGATCCAACCTTTTGCTTAGAAACAAAAATTCACCTTCAACATGTTTTGCAACCTGATGAGAGATGGACACAATGTGGTCTATCATTCCATAATCTATTTTCATTGGTCATTATCTTAACGGAAGTAAACCCAAGTTTTTCGTTTGTCAAAGAAAGCCGTCTCTCTCGAAATAGACTACTTTAAACGTATCGGCCGTGGCCGTATTATACGCTGAACCACCCAGGTTAACCTTCTTGGCACCACCAGTTTAAAACATCACGAATCGTTACTGCCAAATGGTTGTTAGTGGCAATGGATGAGTTGAATATTGTCATAGTGTTGTTGTTTTTGTTGTTGTCCTTGTTATTATGTCACTCTATGCAACTGGGATATATTTCTTCTTATCATTATTTTTTAATCAAACTACAACACTGAATATTATGGCTGCGGATGCAGACTATCGATCGCCTATGCTCATTAAAAGTTGTCGGTACCCACCCCCCCCCCCCCAAAAAAAAGTAAAAGGTTGGATCTGCAATGTGACGGTGGGTTGAATGTTGACCAATTATTTTTTAGATGAGTAGCTAAGTTATATATATTCCGCACGCACCTTCTTTCTTAACCTTTTTTTTTTTTCGTGCATCCTTTAATGTAGTTTCTCATGCAATAATAATAAAACTTATCTGATCAAAGTGTCTTTATCAAGATGAGGATTGGAATACACGTACATTGATTACATGTGATTAGATACTTTCAGTTTTTTATATTTTGTACAGTAAATGCCAGAGCATTTTCAGGAGCTAATAAAACTATTCACGTGTTTCTTTTCTCAGTGAAACATTAGTTCTCATTTCTTTTCTATATAGCGGCGGTGTTTGTTGCCATGTCAGTACTTATATAAATGGCCAGAGTTTCCAGGAACCGGCCATAATAATGATGATGATGATGGTAATAATAATGATAATAATAATGATGATAATAATGAAAAATAATAATAATAATTGTTTGTATTATTATTATTATTATTATTATTATTATTATTATTATTATTATTATTATCATTATTATTATTATTATTATTATTATTATTATTGTTAACATTATCATAATTATTTTTATTATCATCATTATTATTGTTGTTATTATCATTATTGCGCTTAGAAACGTCAGTATGAAGCGCCACATAAATGCAATTATTATTATTATTATTATTATTATTATTATTATTATTATTATTATTATTAATAATATCATCATCATCATCATTACATATAAACAGTCTCAATCATTCTTCTCCACATCACTTCTAATCAATACACTAACCCACGGTAGGTAATCGTCTACATGTTACTACCACGAGCATATACCCCTGTAATAGCCTTTACAGAATCACAGGTCGACAGCAAATTATATATGTACCCCATGGTCATTTACTATGAATACCAGCTGTGATGGTAAAACATGCCTAAAGCAACAAATGCCAAAAACACTTTATAAACAACAAAACCTTACCAGGATTGTGCTGGTATTCACATGGGAATTTCCGTAGCCTTCATTGTTTAAAAAAAGTGTGACTAATTGAAAATAAATTACATTCCATTAAACGGCTACATTTCTTTGTCCGTAATGTGATTGTTTAGGGAAAAACGATGAGTCAAAGATTTCATGGGGGAATGACCAGTGAATCAGGAATAGGAGAATTCTGCCATAAAAGCGAACAATGAATAATAAATAAATGTGATAAATCTTGTTAACAGTTTGTGTGTGAGGTGTACTTTAGATCTCAAACCATCAAGTAATGCATTTATTGAAGAGTGGGGCAAATTCGACCCCTTGCTTTGTATGTTTTAGTGAATGCGTGAGGCGTGACACTTGTCTTTGATTTTGTGCCTTCGCCTGCCCTATACCTTAAATGCCGAGAGAATGAATACGAACGAAAAGCCTCGACACTAAACGTTGGTATGCAATCCGTTTATAGAAAACCTGTCTTGCATTATCCATTGTCCACTCCAGTCTTTTGAACTTCAATCCTCAACCATCTGGATGAATACAAATTGGTGTAAAAGTTTCTTTTCAGCAACGGGTAAGGGTACAACAACAGGCGTATTGAAACTGCCATCACTATTTACATTCTGTTGCACACAGAATCACTGGAGTTCTGGGATTGTGGTTGCGAGGGGTTAATTCTTTATTCATGGCTACATAATCAGGACAATAACGGGTCTTGCCTACATGCTCTAGTCTTTTTCACAGCACCCAACATAATGTGGTTGTGCTCTAGTCGTGGACGCTGTCCTTTCTAGATTTTCGAGAAAGCGGCTGGCAAGAAGAGACTAGGCTACTCGGTGATCATTCATGCAGAACATCCAGGAGTCAATAAAAGAGATGCAACCCCCGGATGGTCGGGCGGAATTCTCCCTGGTGGTCGCCATGAGTGGACGTGTAGCACAAGCCCCTTGCGCAACAGAGCACCCACGCACAGCAACACACACACACCACCACGATAACTCACCCTAAGTATCCGCAGCCCCAACAAGCACAAACAAGCAATATTTCACTTTTGCATCCTTACGTTCACTGTACATTCTTTTACACTCAATGATAGCCTGCTAAAAGAAAACGAAAAGAATAAGGCATATTATATATTTGAATAAACAGAATCAATATTACACAAATTGTATAATATTATGTTTATGATATATATGTTCCTATATCTATAATTTTATGTTCCTACTTAATCATAACACTCAAAGTACACTATGTTCAAAATAAAAGGTAAAAGAACTGTAAAAATGTAAAAATCAGTAATGGTACTATATAAGAGCAGTTCCGAGTGAGCTGAAAGGGCTACCGTGCTAAAAGAAAACGAATTGAATAAAGCAAATTGTATGATATTTGAATTACAAAAATAGAAAATATCAATATTGAACAAATTGTATAATATTTAAATAGAATGTTCCTACATACTTAATTGTAAAAATCAATGTACACTCTGTTCAAAAAGAGTCTGACATTAAAACTCCTATACGTTCACTGTACATTCTTCTCCAACTCAATGATGAAAGTCAATGTACATTCTGTACAAAAAAGAAATTAAATTCCCCTTTTCCTATAAAAGGTAAAAGAACTGTAAAAACTGTAAAAATAAACAGTAATGAAATGAAATCCCCATTTTCCTGTAAAGGTGCATTGAAAAAAAAAATAAACACGTAATGGTACTGTTAAAGAGCAGTTACGAGTGAGCTGAAAGGGCTACCCTGCTAAAAGAAAACGAATTGAATAAAGCGAATTGTATGATATTTGAATAAATAGAAAATATCAATATTAAACAAATTGTATGTTATTTAAACAGAATGTTCCTATTCAATTATAACACTCAATGTACGCTCTGCTCAAAAACAGAGCCTGAAATCAAACTCTCTGTATATTCTATACAAAAACCCCTGAAATTCCCGTTTTCCTTTAAAAAATGAAAGAAATGTAAAAAAAAAAAATGAAATGGTACTGCGGAAGAGCAATTCCCAGTGAGCTTATATGCTACCCTGCTAAAATGAAAACGGGATAAGTAGAACGGAATAAATGCTTGTTACTTAAAAAAGTAACATTCAAAAAGAAAAATAGGAGAATGTTAGAATATGTTTAACATTGTCGTAAATAACCAAAAGATATTGCGAGTTTCTTGTACAAAATTTCTTGGTGTCACATTAAATGAACATCTTAATTATTTTGCTTCACATATGGGTGATGTTCAACAACAGTTTTCATTCGACAGGGGTATAGAGATAAGACATTGTATTGCATATCTATAATGCCACTAATCTTCAGCACTATATAAATTGTGTAATGATCCGGGACCAATTAATGTGCGCAATCTCTTTTGAATCGTGTATGCACATTTCAGGAAAGGTCATGTCCTTCTTAGTACAATAACAAACTTTCACCCTACAACACCTTCTTTTTGAAAAGTTTCGGCTTCTTTAATACTATACTTGACATACGAGATGTTGATAATACAAACCGCCTCATTTATGTACACGTAGATTCACAATCTATAACCCTCTATCTTTGAGATGTTCAAATAATTATACGAGAGACTTAGATTTTATACAACACTGGAAACGCTGATGACTTATCTTAACAAAGTACATTTGGCCAGGACCAAACCAAAGTGAATGGATGTTGGGTGACTGGGATTTTCCCCATTTTTCTTATCACGTCCTGCTGAATAGCAACACCCTGACAATATTGCATGAAGTACATAGTTATTGTATCCCTAACAATATTTTCCCTTTAGAATGCGTTTTAAGTGTGTCAAAATAGATATTAAATGTAATTAGCTTCATGATAAAAGTACAAAATGAAATAAATTTATCTGGAGTTGCTGTTTTAATTCCGATTGGTTAGATCCCTAATAGTTATCTTATTAGAAGAAAAAATTGATACGCTCCGTAATAGCTATTATCTATTAGAAGGAAAAACACGCCCAAAAGGGCATTTTGGTGTTTTCCAAGCAAAGCGCCATAGCTTTACCAATAGGTAGCCATAGTTGGATGCCACTTTTTACCACGTTTGAAATTAGAGCCGATAATTTAAATAGCTCCATGTTCACAATGAATGCAATAGAGTTGTTTGACCCCTTAAATATAATGACACTATGGTCCCTGGAAGGTGTCATCTAATTTTCACGCGGTTGGAAATTGAATACACATGATTATACGGCCCACTTTGAGTGGGTCATTGTGTCTCAGATATATCCCTACAAAATTATTATAATTATATATAGCGATTGTGTCTCAGATATATCACTACAAAATTATCATAATTATATATAAAGAAAAATGCTGTGGAATATTTTACGCCCTTTTGCACCATGGATGAATGTAGTGAGAACGATTTTATGTAAAATGCATATGTATAGTACCTATATTATATACATGTAGTTATAGATAAATAATAGATATAAACAGACAAAGAGGATGAGAAAGAAAGATGTACATACTTACTGTACACGTACATAGCCTATATACCTGGAGAGATAAATGAATATACATGACAATACCACTGTTTTCACAGGATGTCATTGGACGTGACAAACTAAAACAAAGCTAAGAGTGTTCCCAAAATAGCTGATGATTATACTTTAGTATGACATATTGTATGTTGACAATGATTAATATGGTTAATTGGGAGTCTGGCATACTCTGTCGCAGGAGAAAAGGAATGAAGATAGATTCAAAGTCTGACAAGTTTTAGTTTAGCTTCTATGAGTTAGGATAATGACACTTCCTTTAAAGTTACACTCGAACGCTTTGGCGGTATTTTCAGTCACGCAATTTCAATCACGTACTTCTGTAGCATGAATTCCTGTTCTGTTACTGACTGTGTGTGTATGAATACAATAAGGTGTGTACTGAGAGCGAGATTTCAGGGTAAACACTGAACTCTGATCGGGACATATCGTCTGCCATTGTATCGCACTTTTAGACACGATTTCAGCTTGAATGACGTCTATTGTGCGCTGGCAGCCAGTTTGATGCAAAGCAATCTGAACGCATGGTGTACCCCGGGACAACCTTCCACAGCTGCAACTGGCAAAGAGATCGTGTGTTATTGCTCTGGCCTGCCAAAAGACAGTGTACATTTCGGGTGGCCGGGTGGTCTGCTGAGGAGCGGTTGTTTTCCGTTGCATTCATGTGAATGATTATTAATGAAAGACGGCGTTTGCTTTTGATATGAACATCAGGATCCATCGCCCTGCTGGAAGAAGAGATATCTATTAAAATGTTGCGAAGCGTCAGATTGTTTTGAGAAATGATTTAGACCTTGTCTCACGGAAAAAATGGGTAAGTGGGACTGAGCACCGTCTTTATCATTATTCCGGTGAATGTCGTTTTGAATCGAAATTGTATACATACATCATTTATACATAATATTATGAAGTGCAATAATCATTGAATGTATAAGGCTCTGTCTCGAAAGGAGTTGGTAAAGATATCTACGCATTTTTACACGTTGCAAGTTCTACAACTATTGCCCTAATCCGCTCTAATCATAATCCGTATACAAACACACACATACACACACACATACATATATATATATATATATATATATTTATATAATTTATATATATATGTACATATATATATATATATATATATAGAGAGAGAGAGAGAGAGAGAGAGAGAGAGAGAGAGAGAGAGAGGTGTGTGTGTGTGTGTGTGTGTGTGTGTGACGGAGGGTAAAGAATGGAAATATAGCTCGGGCTCTTGCTTCAGTTATCAAATATTCTGAAATTACTAATTATGCACGAGCTGTGCAATGCTCACTAGTCGAGTTCCAATTCCCACACTCCTTCGAGCAGATCGACCCGCCACAGAATCTCCTCCGAGGAGGTTGGGCTTTACTGTTTGTTTTTTGTTTTTGTTTGTTTATGTGCCAGCCGTGTACTCGAAAAGTTATGAACAGATTTTGACAACATTTCATTTGCAGGATGAGCCTGTTATAATTATGGTCAAATGAATGAGCAAAGAGTTTTCAGGTAGTGATCTGGATCATGATCTGAACCCAGGATATTTACTGCAGTTCTATGGGGTCAGCAGTAGAGTCCTTATGGCCTAATAGCCGAGGATCGCTCTCTCCGAATAATTCACCCTATATAGTTTCTCATACATAACTGCTTATGTCAGAAATCTGTTGACTGCCTTTTCAGAAATGTGTAAACTAAGCTCATCTTTGAGATCTACATACAACAAAGTACGGCTTTTTGAGCCGGAAAATCGTCAAAGCAGAAAATGCGAATTGACTGAAAAAGTATAGTTTGGATAGAAGGATAACGTTGCATAAATTCACGTGCCTTTTGTTGCGACCCATTTTCTAGACAGCTAGCGTGGGCTCCAAATTTGTGTTTGTGCATTTCCTATTCAAATCACTTAACAAATAAACAACCCGCTTTGAAATGTTTTGTGGGCTCATCTTTTTAAGGGCGTCGAATATTGAAAATACTGTGCACTCATGTACAGCAATATAGTCTCAATTTGTCACATGTGCTAGATATGCTGTGATAACACTCATTATACAGTATATCATGGTATCTGATTTGCACATGGTTATGGTTATATGTACGACCCTGGTATTTAGCATGAGCAAAAGGTTAAACGGGAAGGTGGTACGAATTGCAAATGTATGCACTGTAACATGTTAGCACTTCAACATCAAGACTGTAATAGCTATTCGTCTCATTCCCGGATCACTTTCTGAAAATGATATTGAAATTTTACATAAACAGTCGCTGATTTTTAAAGAGAAAATTGGTAATTGAATGGTTATTAAGAAGACACTAATCTTACAAAATTTGTCCTCATTCTTCCAGACTGCATCATTCCTGTCTCAGTCGCCAGAACTAGCCCATCGGACATCAGTTTTACCCACTCGACGCATCGAGGATGACCAATCACTCCATTGGCACCTCCGTTAATGGTGATGGACTCCAAACCGAAATAAACAAAGAAACTACATCAACGACACTGATGGGTGCATAGATTTCTTTGGGCTTCGGTAGCTATATACTCGACTGGCAATAAGTGTTTAATCTGTCTTGCCTTTGATATGATAATGATTTTGTTATCTTTATTTCAAACCGCAGCGTAACCTTGAACGGATCCTTTGGAGAAGTTATGCCTGGTTTAGGCCGAGCATTATTTTGATCGCATTAGTGCGCTATGCATCAAACTAAACATATTACATGGAAATCGTATCACCCAGAAGTCATGCTTGAAAGAAACTCTGTGAGATGACCAGGTTGTGACGTTGACTGAGCTAACATATTGCTTTTGAAGTCTTGGCGATACCTCGGCCAATAAGAGGGCAGAAAAGCGAGGCTGGAGAGCTTGAGATGCGCTCACTGCGCACAAAATGACTGACACAGGTCTGAGGAAAACGGACACGCGCAAGCCTTTTCTTGGCTCGCACGCAAAGTGCATGTTGCTCGCCCTCAATGACCTCCGTATCAGGGGTCAATTGTGTGACGTCACCTTGACCGTCGACGGCAGTATGTTCGTGGCCCATCGAGCAGTTTTGGCGGCTTGCAGCGACTACTTCTGCGCCATGTTCACGAACCAGGTAATATTTTTCATGATAAAATCAACGCCTGTCGATATTACCCAATGCTTATTTATAATGATGTATTCCTCTGCAATCATTTTTTTTTTCATTCATTCATCTACGTCTTGTGTCATGTTTTGAACTTCGGAGTAAATTCATTGTTAGACATAGCTGATCACTCACTTCATATAGGAAGAATTGTTTCATTTGTACTCAAAGTTATGAATAAAGCAAGCAATGTTTAGAAAATTTCTGGATTGTAATGCCAAGATGCTTAAGATGTTAGTTGCTGTTATCAAAAACTTGGACAGCGTAAAAAGCTTCACGAAAATTAACTGTGATCTGTAATCTACACTTATTGACTTTTCCTTTGTCAGATCCTCTATTTGTTTTTCACTCATTTCAGCAACGTGTGTTGGTATGTTGTTTAAGGTTTTGAGCATTTTAGGACTTTGTATATTGGATGGCATGCATAATGTTGATCAATCGATTCAAACACGATGAGCAACTGTGCGCAAAAATCTGCAGTATTCCGACCTTTATCTGTCTTCATCGGATGATGCACGCACGACAAAAACTGGGTTCAACAACGCTTTTGTCAAGGGGTAATTGAGTCTATCGTATTGTACATAGTGCTCTTCATAAAGGGCTGAAGCGAAATAACAGAAGAGAAAGAAGCTATTTCGACATCCGATTAGTTAGCTAAACCGATTTGTGTTCAAATCTTGGTCACTGTTTTGTGATTTGTGTTGCTGTCTTCGGAATCAATGTTTCCAGTTTCAAATTCCTGCTATCTGCTGATCTTGTACAGATAAATTTAGCGGGAAGGTCTTGGAATTTATAATGTTTCTTCTTCCGCCTCCACCAACACTTCGACAAACAAAGTCAGGATCACTACGATCTCCTCCGAATTATACATACCCCATCGGAGAACATTTTTTCGTGTATTCTGGTTTTTATTCAGTATAGCATTGTCATTCGAACCATCTGTACAGGTTGACGGAAACAGAACATAATTATTATACTGTACGATATCATCTCAAACGAAAACAATCTGGAACATTTTCCCGTTTATTTCTTGTGATGTAGATGAATGATAACTAAAAAGAGTGCCCGGTTGTTTCACACGCCAAATGAGCGTTCAAAGATTCCACACATTCCCTTTAAAGTATTGTATCATCAATAGTCAAAATCGATCCACTTGATTTCATACAAATCAATCCTGTGATCGTTCTCGTATAACAATGGTTTGATACTATCAATGATGTCATATCGTCAAGTGCACTGTCAACCGCAGAATTGTCTTCAGGGACCTGTATTACATGACACTTGCAAGATACGATAGCAGCAATTACCCTGGCAAAGCCGATAATGCAACTGCAAAGTAATTAAAGTGTTTCTTTAAAATGATACAATCATTCATACTCAGAAGTTCGGAACTACAACAACATTCAATTCAAAACGGGGCTCTGCGGCCAATCATGTCACATTCATCAGTCACATTATTATATTGATAAGAGGCACTTTTCCCTTGAAGCTCAATTTGTGATGTGATTAAGACTTCCCTTTAATGTTTCGACGTTGTGATATATTCAATCCACTGCGTAGCAACGGCGTCATTCTCTTTTGATGAAAAATAAATAAAATAGTTCACTGAAGCGCATCACTACTGCATGATATTTTTAAATACGAAGTTCCTTTTTATAGCGTGTATATGGTGAACAATTCGCCCCAGTTAAACAAAGAAATTAAACTCGGGAAAGAATATCCGAGGCAGGATGCGAGCTGAGATCGTAAACATGTTTTGTTTCATACAGATTATAATTTAATGTTCACAACATTTGTTCGCCCGATCTCACAGTTGACTGAACTTGTATAATGATTAAAACCACAAAAATAACCAAATATTACTTTGTTAAAAACAAGTTCATAATGAAATCAGATATACTTTGTTTGAATATTTTTAGGGGGTGTATTAATGATTGCCGATCTCAGTTCACTTGTTTTTCCTTAAATTCGGGTTGGACTTTCGTAGAACCACATCCCATAATTTGAAGACAATAAAAAGAAATCGGCTGTCTTGTCGTCTTTATAGTGCATACAGTGCACAAAGGATCCCAATTGTAACCACGCTATGTAGCAGTGTTGTAGCATGGTGATCAACGACGACCGTTGTTGCAAATTGCCCTTATACAACGTTATATGAATTAGAAAATGGATTAGATTTGTCAAACCCTTCTCGGCTCCTCAATTTCTCTCCGACTCCTCTCCTCCCTTTCTCCTTCTCTTCCCTCTGGAGCTTGTTTAAGTTTTAAAGAGCATTATAATCTACGCGAGGTTCAGGATGCGAGCACTACCATGGCAGTTGGGTCATTTAGTATGACCATTAGTAGCCCTATGACATTTGAACCCTATCGCTCCTCGTCCTTATTCTCTACACCAAGATGTATAGATATAAGCCTACTCCGGTAGGAAGTTGGACGTTGTAATGATAAGATTTACCATGTGCATATGGAAGAAAGTGGTGAGAAGGACTGGAATCATCCCCACTGAAAAGTAGTGCATGGGTGCATGATATAGGCCGGAATTGATCCCGTTGTCAGGGTAATAACAGGACTGGCGAAAAGTGCTTTCAGCTATGGGCACTCCCAGGTGGTAAGAAGGTGTTATCCTATACAACAACAACTTCCATCATCAATATCAATATCACCTTTAGCATTGTCATCATTGTTAGTATTGCTTTAGTCATCATCATCATCATTGTCGTCATTGTCGTCGTCTCATCATCATCGTCATCATCTTCATCATTACCATCACCATCACCATCATCATCACTATCATCTTCATCATCACCATCATTATCATCATCATCATCATCATCATCATCATCATTATCATCATCATCATCATCAGTATTGTCAAGTATCCCTGCTCACTGTTTCTTCCCCCTCCCACCTAATTTGCATAGATGAGTGAGAGCAGTCAGTCGGTCGTTGAGCTGCGCGGTCTGAAGGCTGTCACCATGGAGGTTCTCCTCCAGTTCATCTACACCGAGCAGGTAGAGGTCACTGTGGAAAATGTTCAGGAACTACTTCCGGCCGCCTGTCTCCTGCAGTTAAAAGGTACAATTTACTATGGAAACTGCACTGGTTTCAGTCAAATTCAGTGATATGCTTTACGAATAAAAAATGAATGATATTATGCATGATTATCAGGTGGAGTGACGGCAGAGAAAACAGTGAAAGTATCGGTAACAGCAGAAGCTGTAATTGTTGTAATAGTTGCTCTAGTAGTAGTTTTTGAAGTAGCATCAAGAAACGTTAGTAGTAGTAGAGATAGAAGTACATGTTACAATTAGCAGCGGTAGCAGCGGCCATTTTGCGTCACTGTAAATTGAAGTTCTGTTTTCGTGTTTGTTATTAGATACCATTATTATCCTAATTCTTTCATGACGTATCACACAAGTTAAGTATTTTTTGGCAGTACTGTTTGGTGTAACGCTCGAAACAGTTTAAGAATCGCATCTTTAAGCAGCCAGTGATCCTACATCAGTCATGCTTGAAAGGATGGCTGTGTTGCATTAGATATATCTCTTTAATGAGAAAGGATCACATGCATCATAAAATCGTTACTCATCCTATTGTCACTGTGTAGCTATGAATATTACTTTCCCAACATATATACAGAAAAAATATCAATGTATTAATATTGTTAACACAATATAATAATATTAATATTATTAACACCAAGTTCGGGAGCAAAATATTCTACAATAAACGAAGACAGAAACTTTCTACGGAAGTTTACGAGCTGTGGGGTGTACAGCTTACCATTGAGTGTTTGCTGCCTGGCGATTTTCCTGAATCTTTTCTTTCGCTCCCATCCTAAAGGCATCGAAAACCGATGCAGCGAGTTCCTCAAGGACCAGCTGGATCCGTCGAACTGCATCGGGGTCAGGCGTTTCGCCGAGACCCACTCCGTGCCGGGACTTCTGGCGGCAGCCGAGACGTACTGCCTGACGCACTTCGGCGAGATTACCGGAGAAGAGGAGTTCACCGAGATGAGGCCGGACGAACTCGCACAGCTCCTCTGTCGAGACAATCTCGAGGCAAGTCTTTCGGAGTTGTCATACTTTGGAAGAAATTTCATTTGTATCGTTAAAGGGACTGTACAGTACTGGTTGAGGTAGGGATTTATGTTTTGAACATTCCTAAGTGAGATAATGAAAAGCCTCTTATGAAATATGAAAGAGCATGTAATTTTAAGAAGGATTCAACGTTTATTTGATGAAAATTGGTTTTCAAATGGCTGAGATATCCAAAAAAGTGCTAATAATAAAAGGCGACATGCCACAACTTTATTAGGATCTCTTTGTTTCACCTTGTTTTTGGATATCTCAGCCATTTCAAAACAGATTTTCATCAAATAAACTTTTGATACCCCTTAGAACTGCATTTCCCCTTACATCTCATAGAGTGGTTTCTGAATATCTTGCAAAATGTTAAAAGTTAAATCTACACCTCGACCAGAACTGTACACATCCTTTAATTGTTTGTTAATCGTTATTTGCGGCAATGCGTAGAAAATTGCGACATCTTCATAATTTTGTGAACACATTTTGTTGGTGTTTTGGCTTCCTTTTGTGGCAATCTCGAATCAGGTTTTGATTGTTTGGTTTTTTTTTTTCTGGGGGGGGGGAGCTGTCACTCTTTAGTGGGTAGATTTTATTTTCACTGAGCATATGTGGAATGTGAAATTTAGAGGAAAGTTCAGACTCGCGAGAAATGGAAACGAAGAGTAAGACCTGAATGGTCGGCAACATGTTCTTGAAAGCTGATAAGATCAAGACAGTGTTCTACTCGTGCTCTTAATATGGATTTCAATATAACCCCATTTAAAAGGACTACTGGAATGAGTATTCGGCACACTTGACATAGTTAGTGGACCCTTGCCAAGAAAACTAATATAATGTAAAAGGGATCCTTGTTACTAGTGAATTCAAATTTCTGTGAAAACATGCTATATATGATTTCTTTTACAGGCCTGTTTGAAAGAATGGATTGTTTAAGCTCACAAACTTTCAACGATCGTACAACGACACTTTCATTATAATGTCATGTTGAATTTTGTGCTGTTATTTTGACGATGACCGTCACCTTGGTGATATAGGTATCAGATGAAAGTGAGGTATATGAAGCAGTGATACGATGGGTAAAGCATAGACCAGACGATAGGAAGAACCACCTGTACACCATCCTGGAACACGTGCGGCTGCCCCTGTTAAGCCCCATCTACATCACCGATATCGTCGATAAACAGGTATCGATCAAACTGTTATGCTTTCCTCGAGTACAAATAGAAGCTACACAAACTTTTTATTGTTATTTTAGTCAGTTCCATACAAGCACTTTCGAACAAGTAACACTTTGAAAGCGGCGACGAATCAAATGACGGGAAACATTGTTGTTCTTATATAGTGTTTCATCGTTATGGTTGATGTGTTAGGCAATGTTAGGATTTCCCTTTCAGAGCTTGTAAGATGTCCAAGTTTATGTGAAGTCTTCAGATTATATCGATCTGCAGCCACTTGTTAAATAGAACAACCTATTAAAAAGTTGTTTTGATAGATACTGATGCGTCCTTTCACAAAGTCAAAGGCATGTTTTGAATGTAACTATTCCCCCCACATACTTATTAATGGCAAATTTCGAACTCCACAGCCTCTGGTGAAGACCAGTCACGAGTGTCGAGACTTAGTTGACGAGGCTAAGAGGTTCCATCTTAGGCCAGACTGTCGGACAGAGATGCACGGACCAAGGTTCCAACCTCGGACAGGTAAAAAAGTCGATGCAAAGTAATTAGTCATATCAGCGCAGATGACAATACAAATCAGTCAGTACGGGCAGTTTATCTATTTACTCACCTGTATATCTATCCCTCTGTTGTATCTGTGTGGGGCAGCTTTTAGGTTTGTCTCGCTTTGACCTCAATTATGGACGTGTATTATATTATGAAGTCAACAGAGATGAGTGTAATCACAGCTTCTCATACCACGACGTCAAAGTCGTATATTTCCTCTCTTCAGTGAAGGAGTATTTGCAAACACATCTAAGGCCAAACGTCACAAAATCTTTTTGCATTTTTAGCCACTTTACAAACCAAAATAAAAACTGTGATTTGGATTCAAACATTGATTTGTCATGAATTTGAGTCAGGTGTAGACAAGCCATGGTTCAGTGGCTTAAAACAAAAATAATAGGTAAGTTTAAGTTCAGAGATATAAATTTAGAAATTGTAGCTTTCAAGTCGAACTCTTGTCAATGTCAGAGAATGTAGTAAAGTCTCCTTTGTACGTTCAATCGTTCGGAAAGTGTGTAAACATGCAATGTCTCCCGCCCCCTCCACTTCCTGTTGTGAAAACGTGAAATTAGTCAACAGTGCCCATTTATGTCCCACACCCCTATCACCAGGGCATTTACGCACTATAGCCTGGAGAAGTCAATCGCTCTGTTGATTCAGTCACGTGATAAATAACATGATAGTTATTATGACGTATCTCTTTCTCTCAGGGGGTGATGTTCGCCTCGTTGTGATTGGCGGGTTTGGTACTGGCCGCCAGCCGCTGTCTCTCGTTGAGGAGTTCAACCCGAAAGTGTCGGAATGGCACACACTCCCCGTGAGTAGAGTATAGACAGACTGAAATGTCACAGCTGCATAAGCTGACATCAAATTCCACTTTGGTTCTACATCATGTCCAAGTCGTCTTTGATAGAGTATAATCAAACAAGCAGAAAAGTAGGGGGTCATCAAAACCAAAACGGAAAAAAAAATTGATGTATTGAAAAGTTTCAACGTTTTTGTTTTGCTTTTGTTTTGTAAATAGTTGTATTAGTAGCCGTTGATACAATTGTGACAATCTGACCTCACACGTTTTCGACTGACCTCAAGACAAATCTGCACTCCATCTCTCTTTTTTGTTTCGACATAATATCAAAGAGAAAATTGTGCATTCTGAAGTTTAACGTTATACTGTGACAGAAAAGAAACAAACCATTAATTACCTCGTGAATTTTTGTCGAGTTACAGTTACCCCCCCCCCCCCCGTTTGTTTGTTTGTTTGTTTGTTTGTTTTTGGGGGGTTGCTATTGCTTTATTGCTAAATTATGAATTTATGTTTTTGCTGAGCAGCAAATGGGAGAGACTCATGTGATTCGTAATAACAGCTTTCAGAATACAATGATAATATCCACTTGCCGCTTCTGACAGGCCCTCGATCATGGAAGACGATATCTCGCCTCGGTGGCCCTCGGGGATAGCCTCTACGCGATTGGCGGTTACGATGGTATGTCACGTCTAAGTTCGGTCACGTGTCTGGATTGTGCCACTCTGGGAGAAGGGGAGTCTGGCTGGATCCACCTCTCCCCTCTCAGCATCAGTAGAGGCCTCCCTGGCGCCACTGTATACAAAGGTTCGTGAGAATACGCGCATCCACAATAAGGCAATAGAGAGACAATCATTTCTATCTTCTCAGTCATGGATGTTATTTTTCTTACTGCTAGCTTGAGAATGAATGGAGACCAAGAAGTGGTGAAGATACACAGTGGACCATTGCCACCTTTCGACGTAAGGGTCTTTTGCTCTTGTTTTTCTTGCATAATTATAATGATGCAAGTTTCTTGTTAGCATGTCTATGACCGTGAAAGCTATCAATCTGGTAAGCGGGCCTGCTGTGTTTTTGCCTTGTGGATATCATGTCTGATCATTATATTCCTATGTTTATTAAAACCACTTTGTACCTTTGAAACCGCTTTTGAAAAGACGCTTTAGGAAATGTTTCAATGTTGTGAGGAGGTAAGGGGTCCGTGATTTATTCTTACCTCCCTTGCTCACCCGAGTAACATAATGATTTAATAGTGAAGTTCTTTATGCCTTGGACCTGTTGACATACGAAATGAGTCTACAAATTCTACTTATATTTCAACAACCTTGTCTCTTCCTAAACTATCAAATTGATACTCACAGATCTCATCTATGTGGCCGGTGGATTTGACGGTGATTCGCGGCACAGCTCTGTGGAGACCTACGATCCACTCATCGACCGCTGGACCACCGCCACACCCATGAGTGTCAGTCGGGAAGGGGCGGGGCTGGTAGCCACCAATGGCGTCATTTACAGCATAGGCGGCTACGACGGCGCCACTATCCTGAAGTCCGTGGAGATGTTTGATCCTAACAGTGGTCAGTGGATGTCTGCGCCACCCATGAATATTCAGCGTTCAGGTAAAGCTATCAAAGTGTGGGGCAGGTTGTCGTTGATGTTGTTGACTATTATCTAGCGTATAGTTGGGTCACTATTTAACACAGTAATTTCTAGAGCACATCAGCCTATTACGATCACTGTCCTTATGTTCTTCTTTTAATCATATTAGACGCTTAATGTTGAGTTTATTCAATGTAATGAATGACACAACTAACATAACATGTTGATGTTTCATATTACCCATGAATATTATTAATATCATTGACGGACTTTGTATGGCTTCGTATGTGTCATCATTTTCGATCATGATATTATCTACACTCGGCAAAAAAAGAAAGTAAACGCTTTTTCAAGTTTAGATTTCTCATAGAATATTTGGCTGAAAGTTAATGTATTATATATCATATTGAAGGTAATTTAATTGGCTATCAACCCGGTAGGTCAACAAAATTGGAAACTTTATGCATGAGTGAACACTATTGTTTTTCTCTTCCAAGGCACAAAAGTAAAAATTGCAAAACTGAACAAGTTGTCATTCATGCGTATGTGCTCTTCCATGGAACAATAAAAACAAACAACAAATTTCACACAAAAAAAAAACATGAATTAAGTTGCAAAAAAAATAAGCCTTTGATCGCTATGATATCTCTAAAGCCCAAAAGATGAATGAAGGCCAAAATAATGGAGGAAAATTAAGCATCTTATGTCAAATTTAAATTCAAATGAAATAAGAGAAGAAGTAAAAATTAACAAAAATGGTAGAAATTTGAGCTTTTTTTCTCAAATTAAGAAATTGTAAATAATGTTTGGTTCTTGAAATTGTCACATGGACTCTTAAATCACTAAATCTAAAGAAATAAATAAAGAAATTATGCTCATTAATCATCTTTATGCTTATTATTCCCTATGACAAATTGAAGTTTGACTTGACAGAAAGTTCTTATTTTTCACCTTTAGTTTCTCACTTTGTTTTTCTTAGAGGTTATAAAGTGATAAAGAGAACAAAAACTTATTTTTCCTATTTCATTCATGTCTCTCATTGTGTAAAACTGGTCTTTTGTTTTCAACGTTATCTTGAAGGGCATTTGCAAATGAAAGAGAACATGTCAATTTTTGCAATTTTTAATTTTGTGCTTTGGAGGACAAAAACAAATGTGCTCACTCATGCGTAAAATTTTCTTTTTAATTAAACTATTAGCTTAAGAGCCAATTAAATTTCCTTTAACATGATGTATAATACCTTGATAGTTGGGTCACTATTTAACACAGTAATTTCTAGAACACATCAGCCTATGAAAAATATGACTTCGAAAAAGTGTTTACTTTCTTTTTTTGCTGAGTGTAGTTACATTGTATATTTATTCTGTTAATCTGTGTCTGTAGACAAAAAAAAAAGTATATCCAGCAATGAAATTACAATGAGAATTCTAACATTTTCTCGTTTGCGTCCCATTGGAATTACAGGTGCAGGTGTGACGGTAGCGAATGAGTTGGTTTATGTTTTCGGAGGATTCGATGGCTCGCAACACATTGCATCGGCAGAGTGTTTTAACCCCCGCACTAACAAATGGACGATTCTGTCGGAAATGAATTCTGCGAGATGTTACGCGGGAGCCGCTTCTATACATGGACGAGTCTACGCAGTTTCGGGGTAAGTCTTCCAAACTTGTACAATAATTTCTTTTCAATTCTTATCAATCTTGATATGTCAATTTAACCCTTTCTGTGCCAATAGATCAAAAAATGTGTTCAAATTTCACGTAAATGCATACCGACAAGAAATTAATGTAGCACACAGAAGCTTAAGCTGCATTTGTACATGTCGGTCATATGACTCGGTTATTTCATGTAGATTACACCAGCAGCGTTTTAACTGGAAGCAAAAGAGATGAATTTGTGGAGTTTACGTAATGGTGTTACCAATAGTTTTATCTGCACTGACCTCAGTTGAAAGAGCAGAATACTCTGAGATTGGCTTAAAAAGAAGAAAGAAAGAAAGAAAGTAACCATGGTATGAAATAATGGAACACAGCAGTATACTAAGGAACTAAGTTTAAAGTATAATTAATCTTATTTTCAAACTGCAATTAAGAACATTTATCACGCGAATGTTATCGGTCATATTTGACCAATGAGAGGGAAGTATGGTAACTGTAAATAGTCCCTTTCCATTACTTTATATACATGGAACTCATGTACGTTTAACCGTTATTGTTATTGTTGTTGTTGGGAGTTTCGTGATCATTAATGTCTTTATTCAAACTTCACGGTGGACAGAAAACGAAATAAGACTACGAATTGACTAAAGATACTGTAAATTTGCATTTTCTCATGTCAGAGAAACCCCGATCGCTTTCATTCTCCCTCTTTAGAGAATAATGATTGCGGCGGCAATTAGGTAAGCTGCAATGTCCCTTTTAACAGTCCTGTAAAAACAGATCTCTCTCTTTCTCCATCCTTTCTGTTGTATTATCAAGGTATGACGGTCAATCTCTGTTGGATACGGTCGAGGTTTACGACCAGTGGCAAGACAAGTGGAAGGTCCAACCCACTACCATGAACGAGAGACGATGCGATGCGGGAGTCACCGCGCTGCGGTTGGCGTGACCTATTAGTGGAAGGTTGATCAACCCACTTCCACTGCAGTGTGACGATGTGACTGCGACTTCATTTTTGAGTGGCCGTTCTATAGGTGGACTTCAGATTGATCTAAGACAAACTGTTGGGTGATTCTCTTGTCTGTCGTGATGCCAGCATGACGACTGAACCCCCCCCCCCCCCCCAAGAAATATTCAATCTGCTTTCAGGAAGGAAAGACGATACAACTCGCGACGGACACGGTCATTACCAGGGGCGGATCCAGGAATTCCGTAAAGAGGGGGCGCGTTTACAAAATTAAAGGGGGGGGCGCACGCACCCCTCCCCCATTTTTTTCTTTTTATTTCTTTTGTTTTAACAAAAAATAAAGGGGAGGCGTGCGCCGGTTGCGGTCCTCCCTGGATCCGCCACTGATTACATCACTGTCGGCGTCACCCACGTACAGTGGACTAAAGCGGAATGCACATTCCGTCCCTGTCACAAAATGCTGCTCGGTTAAACACTGTACCGCAGAAATCATCCGGATTCCTCACCCACTCTCATACTCACATCGGAGGTGGAAATACTCGTTATATATCATTGCCTTTGTTCGTGCCTATGTCATCACATCATCACATTCCATGAAGGAGAACTGGTCAAGTCTTTTCACAGAATGACGACGAACAAGGAAACTATGGCAATAAACTGGTCTGACACAGTCTTTTGTAACAGAATGGGTAGGCCTACGAGCGGCCTCAGCTGGCAGAGATTAACTGGTATTTTGAATCCTTAAGATTTTGTTAGTAGATAATATTACAAGGGTTGCTGTGAACGTGCTCTATTAGCTGATGTAAATTCCTCGTAAATCTATTTATTAATGTATCACTAAAGCATTTCATTATAAAGATGAAATCCAGAACGCGGTCAAGTTGACTGATCAATTGAGATAGGTAAACTTTGTTGGGTGTTTTATTCATTTCAACTTAACAGGACTTGTACGAAGTCATCCAACACGTAGAATTTACGCACTGTCCCGATTGAATATGAATGAATAGTATAGGGTTGTAAATACTGTTTTGCCTTTAATCTAAATTCAATCTATGATGATTGAAGAGTTCGTTACTCTCATAGCTAATAGATTTATGCTGCTTCTTTTCAGTAAACTAAACATCAAAATTGATCTGAAAAGCATTTTGACACATCATTAACGAGTTGATATAAATGTGTACTCATCTTGTTGTTTGTTCCTATATCTGGAGGTGTTTTATAACAACAGAAATACGTAAACATTGCGTAGTTAATGTATCAAACAACAGAAATCACATGTCTGAGGTTTGGTCCTGTATCTTTTTTTTTTTTTTTTTATTACACATGTATATGTACATAATACCTCCTTTTGCATATTTATTGTTAGTACATTGTATTTCAAAAGGCAGAGTAAAAATAAAATTGTCTCATTGGAGTCCCTTTCATCCGTCTAGTTTTATTTCAGCAGCTGAATTTTCAGAAGCCTCTTTCTTTCACGTTTATAACAGCTTCTTAAATTGGCAACAGGGTTTAAACGACTACTTTACTGTTTCTCTTATGAATTTAATGATTTATTTCTAATGAATATCAACCCCCGTTCCCTAATGTAATGTTTCTCCAATATAGGTATATGCAGTGAAATTTACCGGTGCCAACTTCAATGATTACAAGATGATTTCTGCAGCAAATGCTCCAAGGCCATGATGGTTCAATGCTAGTAAATTGCGTTTCATTTTTTTTCCCATTCCTGTGGTTCCATCTTTGTGAAGTCATGCTGCTTATCCAATTAAGGAGCAATGATTTCGAAGTCCCTTGACCACCAAAGGCTTTTTTCACTCGTGAATTTTTCCTCTTTTGCCTACTACGTTGTACGAAAATGTCCCAAAGGCGCAAGCCTTTATATCCGCCATTAATAAGCCCTGATGAAGGTCCGTTTGGGACCGAAAGCTCGGCGGCAATAAACAGGCACGTTGACCCTAGCTACGTCCACCTTGCTCTTCTTTTCACACTATATATATGTATATATATATATATATATATATATATATATATATATATACAAGATATATATATATATATATATATATACAAGCTCAAACAAATGATCATTCACACTCGAAGTCCTGACAAGTAATATAAGTGCTGGCTGAAAGAAAACCTACACAAGATAAGAAATAACTTGACCTTTGACCCAACCAAGAATGCCAAGCAAAACTACATGTATACTGCATACAACATTCACCATAATATTTTATTGCATTTATACTCAACACTCGAAGGATTTTATCCTGTTGGGCAGAAAGAGATAAAGAGACATCTTCTTCATAATACATACAATAGGGAGCTTTAGATTTTAGACGCGCGGACGTTCAGAGGGAAAAAAACATGTTCTGAGCGTGCGCAGAAGCGTGCGTCAACTTGACCCGCGCTACTGCGCACGCTCAGAACATGTTTTTTTTTTTCCCCTTTGAACGTCCGCGCGTCTAAAATCTAAAGCTCCCTAATATAGCTTTTGGTGGCAAAATAATGGGAAAATATGTCTCATGAAAAATGGGGCACAAAGAAAATGAAAGATTGTTTTAATCGCTGCGCCCCATTGTTCTAAAACACTAAAGCTGGCATTTGCACAGTAAAAGTTTGTGGGTGAATAAAGGTGTAACAAACCTCGCATTTGAATGAACACATTAATATAATCAAAAATTCATCTGTAAATCATCATTCTTGAAACCAAAATTTAATTGGAGAGACATTATAACGTAAGACATGATTCCGCTTGGTATCAGTTCTACAGCCCCCGTAGCTTTGAGTCGATATGGCCTAATTACATGTGAAAATGAAGGCGAGATTGGGGTTAAAGTTGTGCTCAATTACCCATTTTTCTCTACATAATTAAACTGATTATACCTCATTTCAAAAATGCGCATGGTACAAATTTGTCGCGAAGCATAAAATAAGATCATATGATACCAATGAAACTATTTAGGGGGATGGGTGTGGGGAGACCAATCTACCTTTTTTGGAAAAGTTCTGATTGTTTCTTGTTTATTCTGTGGTGGGGTTTTGCTGTTGTTCCGGGATGAAATTTCTTGCTTTATAAGAAGTCATTTCGGTTCATAGCAATCAAGGAATGAGATGCTACAATAAGGTAAACTTGGTGTGACTTAAACTTACATCTACTGTAAAGGTATGCGTCCATAAATGCGAGTGTACAGGTGGTAAATAAGATTCCTATCGCATCATTGTTAACTTCTAAACCTCTATTTTCTGAGTTGTACTATGCCATGTGTGAGTTATTTGCACAGTCATTCACAGTAAGATACAATTGTGGCTATACACTGACAATACAGCAAGAAAACAGCACCTCCGTTTCAAAGGGAAATAGGATACTAGTATATATACTCCCGTCAATAAACCACCTTTAAATCTGTAAGCCATGTTTGCACACTACACTCTTGTTATTACAGCATGAGATGATTGCATTTTAACTCAAACACTGAGGCTTTAACCCTATTCTAACTGGGGGGGTCAATTTGACCCTCCCCCCGACATTTTGCGCCGCGATTCCACAACGCGCAAAGATTTTGCCGCGTCGTTTCATGGCTTTTTTCTTTGAAGTCTCCCGCATATTTTGAGACCAAATTAGCGATGTCCAGGTACACCGTTCTGAAGTTACGTAATGTTTTGCGTATGCATGTCAATGCGAAAATGGCTCAAATTCATGATTTCGTGTGCAAATCCAATGCAAATTGTGTGTTTTGGTTAAATTGATATAAATTAGACTATTTCAACTTTTAACCATTGAAATTAATCAATTTTAATGTAGATAAGCTTTAAAAAGTGCCTGCAACAAATTTTGGCCAAAAAACAATAGAAAACAAAAGGTCAAAACACAATGAAATACATAAGAAATTAACAAAACAATTAAAAAAAAACAAAAGAAACTGATTTTGATGGTGCTATTTTTTACAAGAAATTTGTTCAATGTTTCTTGAGGAACTGTTACACAAAAATTTAGCAATCATTCAGTCATTTTAATGGAGTTATAGGTGAAAATATTATTTAATGCGTAAATTTGCATAATTCATTTACTAAAAATAGAAAATCAAAATTTTTCTTTTGTATGACCATGTAATCTTATAGTTGACATCCGCCTCTATGTTTAGGCAAAATTTTGCGGCGATCGCGCGATCGGCGGCCGAGATCTGAAGGGGGGTCAAATTGACCCCCTCCCAGTAAAAACTTGGTCTCAAATAGCCCAGTTAGAATAGGGTTAATACGCATCTATTGAACATTAACACTGGAGGGAAGTAGCAGAATTAATGCGATGTCTACGAGTTGGCTGCTTCCTTTCCGTATCACTTGTGACATATGAAGCACGGAACGTCAATGCATTATGCAATGTTCTATGATAT
Organism: Diadema setosum; assembly: GCF_964275005.1. Lineage (NCBI taxonomy): Eukaryota > Metazoa > Echinodermata > Echinoidea > Diadematoida > Diadematidae > Diadema > Diadema setosum. Next base: position 35,448,520 of record NC_092686.1, read on the forward strand.
ATTTTGTAGTTTATATTACATTTTACTCTACTCATGATCTACACATGAACTGCCTTTTCTGGTTTGTGTGTGTGTGTGGGGGGGGGGGGTTCTGTGTACCATATATACTTTACACTAGATTACTTATCAGCTTTACAAGTCGAGATGCTATGTAATTTGAATGAGTGTACTGAATTTCACCTGTTCTGTATGATTATGGTTTTTACATCATTCTTCAAAATGCTTTATACCTGGCAAATACTCTTGCAAGGATGAGAATTACCACAGTTACTGTTTGATGAGAAAATAAAAAGCTCTTCCAAAATTTCACAGCCTTATTCCACTCTAATTACAAATGAAATTATGACATAGATAACCGTTATCACTTTCACAAAATACCCAGAGCACATGAAGACACAGTCGTCAATAGATGTCTGATATCTTATATGATGCACTTGTGTGCAAACAAAGAAGTAATGTGTCTATCTATTTGGGTAATAACAATGAAACTACATTGTATGACGACATTAATGTCCATGAACTCCATTCAAAAGTCAAAAGGTTCAGGTCTCATACTGCCAGAGCAAACTTGTCAGCAATTGCCAAAGTGATGTACAATTTTTCCAGTGTTTGAACTTTGGTCAAAAAGCAGCAGAGCTTTATCAAGTTCTAGCAAGAACAAGGTCAGCTATTAACAATTATGATGAATCATGCCACTGATGTTGACCATTAAAATGATACTACCAAAAAAAAAAAAATTGTCTGTATGACAACCACATGACCCTTGCCCCACACCAAACCTACATCTTGCGCAATCTGCACGCCGAAGATGGGTTATCAAAATAGTGGTTACAATGTGACAAGGCATTTGACATGAATGATATTGAGAGCGCACAAGGAGGACTTCCCAAGGTATAAAGTCTGTACTACATTAATTTTCAGGTTGATCTGCACTCCAAAGCTGAGTTACCAAATTGTGACTGCAATGTAACAAGGCATCTGGCATGCATGATATTGGCATGATATTGAGAGCACACATGGAGGAACCCCCAAGGTATAAAGTATGTAATACATTTTCAAGTCAATCTCTTGAAACCATCTGTTGTAATCATGACATAATACTGTTTTTAAAAGTGTTATTCAGCTTTTTACAGAGCAGATCTACTGTATCACGACAAGTGGAACAAATGGGACAGTGCTACAACCTTGGCCTATCAAAAGATCCGACTTCACTATTTGGCAATGAAAGCTGGACACAACTGGAAGTCAAACAGTAATACACCGTCTACATGATCACGCAATGCCTTTTTGATCTTCAAACAGTAAGTATTATATGGCATCATGGTATAATGTTATCGAAGAATTGTTTTTCATTATATACCATGGTACCGGTATGTGCAGTTGAAGTATCGTGGTATAATGAAGTTGTGTTTTGGTATAAACACACGTGTAGTACACGAGGATGAAATATCATTTTTGATGAATATCATTGAATAGGAAGCTGTAGTATTGTTTTCCTATATGTATACTGCCCAGTACCACGGTTGTAGCATTGTTGGATATGCACATTTTTTCTGTTGTAATGAGCTGGGAGGTAAATAGGCATTAGGTAGAGTACATCTCATGTACATTTTACCACCAATGACCTTGTAGCTCTGAAATGTCAAACTGCTCGTACCTGTGAATGTAACTCTGTATGAGAACCACCTTCATCATGATAAGCTGAAGGAAAGCATCAATCTTGTGATAGATAATAAATAATTAATCTATTTTGAGATATTAGCTGGGGAAGAGGGGTAACCCTTGAGGTCACATTAAATGTGACATTTGCACTAGGGCAAGCATGCACAAATTTTGTGCATGCTTGCCCTAGTGCAAAGTGTCCTTTTTGCGTTTACTAGCCACCTACACACGGTCATTCTAGGTGCCTGTTGATCTTGTGGTCAATTGTGAAATACGCATGACTGACTCCACTGAATAGATCATTGAGCATCAAGTTTCACTTGATTGCCTTTAATCTTCGCCAGAAATAAGAATAGTGCACTCCCGTTATCATGAACATGGATATAGTGAGGCTCTCATTTAAACGAAGTGCAAATTCAGGTGACAAAATTATTGTCTATATATCTTTATAATGTACTTTGTTATTTGGCTATGATGAAATTTCAATGAAACCAAAGAAAACTGCCAGTCCCGATGAGGACTTCGTTATCAACAGGAGCCGCCTGTACTCTTATTTCCCCTACATATCCAATCAGATGTGGCACTGACTGGGTTAGCATTTTTGGGCACTGGGCACATTGAGGGACATGGTAAAGGGGAAATCAGACCAGTTAAAAGTTCATGTGATAAGAAAGAGTAAAATTTCATAAGCACAACAGTGCAATTTTGATCTAAGAAGTAATAAGATTGTGAAGGTTTGATAATTTTCATAGAACACTTCTTAAACAGTCAATATGAATATACAAATGAGTGAGTTGATGATGTCATCACCTCACACCTTGCCATATACTTTGTACACAAAATCCTGGAATTTCGTGCAAAATCAATCATGCCCCAGTTTCGAATCCTAATCATACAGTCACCTATCTGACTAATATATTTTAAGCTATTCAGCCAAGAATATCATTCTGTTTTACAATTTAATAGCAAAATAATTGAATTTCCACCAGTTTTTTTGACACAATTAATGGAAATTCTTGAGGTGATGACATCATCAGCTCATTCATATCAACTGTTTAGGAACCATTTTGCAACAACAAAAAAAAAAGAAATTAGTAAAATTTTCATAAGAACATCCCTAAGTTTTTGTCCAATGTTGATAATATTTTCACTGTTTTGCTTAGGAAATTTTAGTCTTTCTTTTCAGACTAGCTTTAACTGGTCTGGAACACCACCTTGAGGGTTAATAAGCCCCTCCCCCTTTATCTGAAATGCTTGGTTGGGTGCACACTGGCACCACGCCCATAGTTCCAGGAACCCAAGATGTTGATTTGTCTACTCTAGAGGGAAGCTGTGTTCCTCCTCATCCGTCTGGAGACCCGTCTTCAAAGCCGACCGCGTCAGGCCCCAGAACTTCTCCGGCCGCAGCCTCCTCTCGACGGCGGTGAACTTCCAGCCCAGGTGACTCGTGCAGTTGCGACACTGGAGTATGGTCCAGGCGTAGCTGGTCAAAGCGGTAGGGAAAGGGGGTAGACACATGCATTTGACGATAAATTTGGGTTTTTGATTCGTCTTCTATTTTTGTCTTCAAATTCATTTTCGTGTGCTATCATACACCCACTAGTAGCAAATTGCTATGATAAAGCCAAGTTCATTAAATGGACTGAATGTAGAAACAACAATTGCAAACCAAGTCAAAAATTGAGTCTATTATGAGGGAAAATACCTGTTGTGACTGTCTGACTACATGAAAGTTATCATTTCATAGTGGTGTGCAGTAACCCAAGATTATGACTGGGAGTAGGGAGGGATGTCATTTTAACCTTTCTCTCTACCTGATTCACCACTTTCATAAGGTGGGGGTCTTTTCATGACTGCTCATACAAGTATTATCATGTTGCTAGGTATCCCTAAATTATTAACAATAGTAAGGTGAAATCATATGAGTTTTGTCAATGTGGTAGTCCAATCACCATCCTTCCTCATGCAATGTCAATTGGAATGAAAACAGTGGACAGTGATGTTTTGAACAGAAAATCTGCCACTCTCCATCACAACTGCAAATACCATCACCAACTAGATTCACCAATATTTCAAAAGCGTTCACTATTACTGCAACAGCTAATACTGCTGCGACAACAATACTACTACTATTTTTGTCACTACTAATACTACAAATACATCTCATTAAAACTTCTTAGGAGCAGTCAATTACTTGATATATCTTTTTGTTGAAAATAAATATAAAATACAAAAACACTTTGAGTTTTCGGGCAAGAAAATTACTTTGTTATAAGATTCTAATATGTCAGTGTCATTTATTCTGAGAGTCCACAGTACTTCCACTTCTGCTACTTCTACTACTACTTCCAACTGCTATTACTCTTACTTCTCCTCTTTCCACCATTAATCTTAACACTTACCACACAACTACACTGTAACTACTGCAAACTATTACCCGTATCAGGCATCTGAGCTGTGGGATGTGTGCGGGATTACGCGCCAGCAGGGAGAAGAGGAGCAATTTTCCATATTCCCCGCTTTGAATAACGCCTATGGGATTTACGTGTTAAAAACGAGGGGAATATAGCATCCGGGCACTTGAGCTCCTAGTGAGGAAAATTTGCTGTTGATGACAGTACAGTTTCTCGCTGAGTGGTCTTGCGACGAAGGGCAAAATCCCATAGGTTAACATGTAAAACTACGACGATCGCTGTTACTGTGTGAGCCTTGCTGTTAACGCACGCCGCATACCCGACGATCCTGCAGCGCCTGTGTGAGTTAGCTGTTATACGCGCACCGCGTACCTGAGCTGTGTATAGGGATGCAGCGCGCAGTGTGGTGTAGAGTTCGAGCTGGTGCCGAGTGGAAAATTGTTAAAATTTAGATTGCAATGATTTATTTTGCTGCTCAAGATGCCTAAAATGGGTAATAATAATGATATGGACTGTCTACTTTCGGGGGATACAACATTAATTGCCCTCACTAGAATTGTATTGCCCTCGTCTTCGACTCGGGCAATACAATTCTTGTTCAGGCAATAAATGTTGTATCCCCCTGAAGGCCAGTCCATATTATATCAATATATCATTACCATGAAGGTCACAGCTATGCAACACAACATGGCATTGAAAACTGCTGGGTAGTTCAAACATGTCCTGCACTGCCGACTTACCCTGGAAACCAGCTGTTCTCTTTAGACGGCCTCCCGACGAGATTCAGATTCTGGGCTCGGTAGACAGTCAGTGTTTCATGGACGTACCCTCCCGGGTTGACGTACGCAGCCATCGGACCATCAAGTGACATGCTGAATAGGAGCACAGGGGAAATGGACTTGCATGTACTCCAGTTTGTTGTTCTGATTCAAACCTCCAACCCCCCCCCCCCCCATTTATTTTTATTTATTTTTTATTTATTTTATTTTTTATTGTTCTTGAGAGAAGCTTTTGGCATCCTGAGTATATTAATATAATATGGTCTGGCCTTGAAGGTGATACAATATTTATCGCCTGAACTAGAATTGTTTTGACCAAGTCGAAGATGAGGGCAATATGATTCTAGCGAGGGCAATTAATGTTGTATCCCCCGAAAGTAGCCAGTTTATATCATTATTATTACTTACGATTCTAGTGAGGGCAATTAATGTCGTATCCCCCGAAAGTAGCCAGTCCATATCACTACTATTACCCACATCTTAAGCAGTAACATAAACTCTTACAATGTAAACTTTTTTCAACTTCACAATAACAAATTTCCAATCGGTGCCAGCTTGAGCTCTACACCACTACTAAGCTACATCCATACCATGCATGCACACATGCACAGCTCAGGCATGCAGCGAGCATAACAGGCAGCACGCACTGTCACACAAACACTTACACACTAGCTGTACAGTGACCGTCCTCTATTTTTACGAGTTAGCATACACATACAGGAATTTGTCCTCTGTCGCAAAACTCACATCAACAGCAAATTTTCATCACTGAGTGCTCTAGTGCCCGAATGCTATATTCCCCTTTAACACGTAAATCCCATAGGCATTTGTAAAAAGGGGGATATAAGAACTACACCCCTCTTTTAGCTGCTGGCACGTAAAACAAGTGGAATACAATTTTGTAGAACCACAGCTCAGATGTCTGATATGAGTAATAATACTTTATAATTATCCTCTTCTACTGCAAACAGTATTTTCATTTGGCAAGAAAATTTGCCCTGTAATACATAACTGAGACATAACAACTTCATCAAGCCTTGAATGATGTTCAGTACAATTTTCTACTATCAATATAAACATAATCAGCCACGCCCTCAACTAACGTGTAGAACAGAGATATTACAAAATGAGCACACAAGGATGATAAGGAGTTATAAATACTTACCTGAATACATCGCTTTTATTTGCAATCTGAGTGTAGCACTCTCCACAGCAGAGCATGGTACACTGTGGATAAAAGGTGGAAATGAAGAGAAAGAGTAACCATCGCATCCTTTGCAGGCATGAAATATTTGGGGCTAAAAAACATGATTTTTAATGAGTGAAGTAGTTGAAGTTGTAATTGTATGCTGCCAGTCATGTACAATTATCTGCGTATCTGTCGGCAAAGCAGAACTACCCCAAATATATATCTCACACATTTTCCAAAGCATTGAGTAGCAAGTGAGGTCATGGGTTAGTTAAAAAACTAGAATTATCACTGAAGGTGATTAATACCCCCGCCCCTAGTGTTGCTTTATAGTATGTGATGTCATGAGGGCAATGACGTTAATACCAAGTTTGTGCACTTGTCGAATTGGAAACAGAATAATTTTAGTTTACTGTACAATTACAGAGTTGACACTGAGTATAAAACTTACAGCAAATGGAAACATGCTTTCCCCCAGCATCACTACACTTAAAGACCATCATACACACCAAATTTGACCTTCACAGCTTGAATGGTTTATTTTGATACAAAAAAAAAAAAAAAAACACATTTCCCTTAAAGTAACACATTGGTGTCTTGCAAAACTACACTTCTAGATCATGATACATACTAAGTTTGACTTTAATTGCTTGAATGATGGAAAAGTTATTCGATTTGCAAGGTTTTGGTAAATCTGTGGTTACCATGGCAATGGTTTGTGTGACAAACACAAAAATTATGTGTTCCACATCTATACCTCAGGGCCATAATGCCTACCAAATTTGGTTTCAATTGCTTGAAAACTGTGAAAGAAGTTCACTCCACAGGATTTGAAAAAAACTAGAAATGTCGCTACGGCGACTGGTGTATGCCTCCGCCATAATACATGGTTCTCCCAATAGGTCTATAGTACAATGTCTTGACAATGTGTGATGACAGTTTCACACAATTGGCAAAATATTAAAATGACAGGTTTGCCACAAATGTGCTGAACGTTCACTTTCCTAGAACTAGGTTCAATTGGATGAATGATTAAAATGTCAGAGTGCAGGTATTTGGGGGAACTGATGATTTTCACTTGACTTCTGACCCTTTTACAAGTTTATGCATTGAGTAATTTTCAAGGTATTGAGAAAAAGTATAATTTCAGTATCAAATGGTAAAATAGTATTATCGAAACCTGGCCTTTGACCTTTGACCCCACAGTTCCAAAGAGAATCACTGTTAGGTAGAACATGCATAAATATGTAAGTTTCATGACAATACCTTGAGTTATTTTTGAGATATGTCGGAAAAAGTGCAATTTAGCACTTTCACTTGACCTTTGACCTTTTGACCTTTGACCTTTTGGCAAGAAACTTCCCACAGAATATATACTGGGTTATACATGCATACATCAAGTTTTTAAAAAATCCTTAAGGCATTGCATAAATATAAGGAAAGTAGTTATATTTTGAGGAGTTGACCTTGACCTTTGACCCCCTGACCTTTGACCCATGACCCCTAACTTCCCTAGATAATCACTGCCCATCGGTACAAGCATATATACTAAGTTCCATGAAGATACCTTGAACCATTTGCGAGATATGGAGAAAAACATGAAATTTCAATTTTTTTTTCACAAAATAACCTGTGACCTTTGACCTTGTGACCCCAAAATCCACACAAAGTATCATCCCCCAAGGATATACCCTCATACCAAGTTTGATGCAAAACCACCACACGGTTCTTGAGATATCGACAAAAACAAAACGGGACGGACGGACGGACGACCCGAAAACATAATGCCTCCGGCCACTTCGTTGGCGGAGGCACAAAAAAGCTGCTACCATGGCAACGCATTGTCTGATACAAATACAAAGGACATTTTGCAAAACTACACTTAAAGAGCATCATACACACCAAATTTCACCTTCATAGATTAAACGGTTCAATTTGATACAAAAATGAGTGGTTACCATGGCAACACATTTTTCTTATATTAACACATTGTTGTCTTGCATAACTACACCTCCCGATCATCATACATACTAAATTTGACCTTAATTGCTTGAATGATGTGGAAGTTATTCAATCCACAAGGTTTTGGTAAAATTACAGTATGGTTACCATGGCAACGCTTTGTCCGACAAACACAAAAATTATGTGTTCCACATCTATGCCTCAAGGCCATAATGCCTACCAAATTTGATTTCAATTGCTTCAAAACTGTGGAAGTTGTTCACTCCACAAGATTTTGAAGAAAACATGCGGTTACCATGGCAACGCTTTGTCAAGTACAAACACAAAGAGAGTCTTGCATTACTACACCGATAGATCATCATAGATACTAATTTTGAAATTGATTGCTCAAATACTATGGAAGTTATTCAATCCACAAGGTTTTGGTAAAATTATGGTTACCATGGCAACGCATTGTCCGACAAACACAAAAAACATGTCTTGCACATCTATACCTCAATATCATCATCTACCCTAAGTTTCATTCAAATTGCTTCAAAACTGTAGGAGGAGTTCACGACGCAAGATTTTGCAACAGACCGACCGACCACCCGACCAACATCACGGTGATTCCTATGTACCCCCTTCACACTATGTGTGGCAGGGGTATAATAAAAAAAAAAATGAAAGAAATGCTAAACGTTTTTTTTTTTGGGGGGGGGGGTGGGGGTGGGAAGGGGGCGCAGTTTTGAGAAACATGCACTGAATGTGCATCATTGTTCTGACGGAAAAAAGAAAATTACAGTACAAGTTTATGTAATCCTCAGGAAATGAATTAATTGCTGCTGTTCATTCATGGCTTGGTGAACATCCAATATTTCATTTCCCTTCCAACTCTACAAAGTTATGACTGCATGCACATTTCAAAACATTTTTTTTTTTTTTTTGTTACAGAGTTTGAATACATTGTACATATACATATGTTTATACCCTAAGGAAAGAAAAATAAAAGAAATTGCTCTCCAGATATAGGATCACTTGAAAGGAAGAGCAAATCTCGTAAGAAGTGAAAAGCGGAAGTGTTAAACACTCCATCCCACCCCAACAGTGACTTTAAGGAGAAAAACAAATTTGAGGCAAGTTCATCACCACCTCACAGTTCAAAGGTCATACTTTCTGTAAGAGTTCTAGCTCCCTTCTGAGCCGCTGCACAGCAGAGTTTATCCTCAGCAGGCTGATTCTCTGGCTGTCATCCAGGGGCATGTTGCTGGCCACCCAGAATGAGAAATCTGCAGTAGGATGAGATGGCACGCAATACTGTTGACCTGGGTCACAGTGAACTATGTCACGCTGCAAAACCATTTTAACTCTTTGTGTGCTGGGGTGGACCTGTGTGCTACATTATTCTCAGACTGAAATAGACAAGTGCAACCAAAATACACAAGTGCTTTTGGGAAACATTCTTTTTCAAAACCACATAACTCTTTATAGAAGCATTCATGCTATAAATGTAGCGCAGCAAGATTGTAGAGAAAATTGCAAGCTTTGCTGTGAAATACATTTTTAGACACGGGCTATGACACTTTCAATGTACTGTGGCATATTGTGATTCAGCAATCCATTTGGGCGTAGTTGTGCATTTGAGCAAAATATGCAAAGTTGGCAAGCTGTCGACTGAGTTCACCTGCTCTCTCCCATTAAGTTCGATAGGCAGGAATTCACTCATCTGTTGCTACATGTAGGTAGGGCAAGGCTCTGGCAAGCTTTGTGGTTGTTGAGGGCAGCTTTTGTGAACAAAGAATGCATAGAATCTGAACAAATTATAGAATTGGTCTATTCAGTGAGCCTTGAGGGGGAAAAAGTGCCTTGTGAACCCCCAATTCACGGTATCGCCAATGCGCAGAAAACTTCTGTGCATGCTGAAGAGCCCTGTCACAGATGCACTGTGGGATTCCTTGGTGCCATTGTCGCTTCCGGTTGTCTCGCTCATGTCCCAGTTCCCATATGATTCAATGGAGTTATTTGTCTGCTTTTAAGTTGTCACTCCTTTTTTCTTGGCTGTAATTCAGCTTTAAAAGAGTTGACAGTTTCTAAATTTTACTGATTTGCGGTCACTAGAGTCATGGTTCACAACTGCAAGGCTTCAATGTGCTGGTCACATGATGGAAAGCGAAGAAATCTTTAACAATAATTACCCCTGGATAAAGACAGAACGTGACCCGAGTGCACATGCAGCCAAAACCGGGGCAATTTTGTCCCCTGAGCTATCCCATAATGCATCTAAAACACTGCTCTGCGCACGGCACCTAGGTATTGGCGATACCGAGAATTATGGGAGAAACTTCAACACCAACCTGAAGGGTTAGCTGGCACAGTCTTCAGCTGCATGGAGTTTTCATACCAGCCACTCAGCTCTTGTTTGATCCTCATCATCAGCACATCCTGTTCACAAACATGAAGGATGAAGTCCAGTGAAATGATCCCTGAAAGCCCCAGTTAGAGGCCACAGCAGTACAAATAGGATCAAAGTCTGAATATACAGTTGACTTGTAATGGGGATGTCTAATTTGCACATCAACTATAGAACCTTGTAGATTACCAGTACTATTTTTTTTCAATCTCATTGTATGACTGTATAAGAAATTTTATACCCTCTTTCTTCCTTATATATGCATTTGTGGAACTTCAGAACTTCAGAAACTTCAGAACTTCAGGGGGGTGTTTCATCAACGTTTGTCAGCACTGACAAATTGAATCACCATAGTAACAGTCAGTGACCAGAGCATCTCAGCCAATCAAAACCAAGGATTTTGCTGAAATTGGTCAGCGCCGACAGTGGTCGGGGCTGACAAGCGTTGATGAAACACCCCCCAGAACATAAATTTCTCTTATCATGTCCAAAGTCTGATGTAATTTCTAAAATTTTCTTTGAACGATTTCACTTTATTTATCAAAATCAACTTGACAATGACTGCTGTGGAATTCCATCTTAAAAACACTGATCACTGTCTGCGTGCCAGCCAATTCCCTCAGTGATTGCTGTGATTTAGATTAACCTAAACTGCCATCATCGCAGTCAACACATTTCTTCCAAATCAATGATTTCCACACAAGACTTTGTATTCCTCCTTTTACCTTTTCCATCCACCCCCCCCCCACACACAAAATATCCTCTTGATTTCTAACCCCACACACTCACACAATCATACATCTCGTAGACCCAGGGGGGCCACCAGGTAAAGTTGGCCTCCGAGAGGTACCTCTTCCGCCTCTCCTTCAGCCACCGCACCCCTCCGTCGCTGCGGGAGGGGGCGATGTGGTGGGGTACGATCCTCCTGCGGTCCAGGGAATGGCAGCGGATGCACTGTAAGGGGTCTGCCACTTTCCTCTCTGGCAGGATCATCACCTGACCAATCAGAATCCTGCAGTCAAAGAAAGTCATATACAGTGAACAATCAGAATACTGCAGTCAAAGAAAGTCATATACAGTGATACAGTGAACAATCACAATCCTGCAGTCAAAGAGAGTCATATACAGTGACCAATCAGAATCCTGCAGTCAAAGAGAGTCATATACAGTGACCAATCAGAATCCTGCAGTCAAAGAGAGTCATATACAGTGACCAATCAGAATCCTGCAGTCAAAGAGAGTCATGTACAGTGACCAATCAGAATCCTACAGTCAGAGAGAATCATGTACAACAGTGACCAATCAGAATCCGGCAGTCAAAGAGAGTCATGTACAGTTCGCCCAAATTTCCAGTAAATCCTAGCTATATCTACAACTTCAAGTTCAAATTTATATCATTTTTCCACAGTAATATAATAAAGTGTGTGCACTGCTCAGGCTATGTGCCATGCAGCTGGAAGCTGATGACAAAAACAGAAGGTTTCTAGACTGTAAAAGTGGCAATTTTCGTAGTGCTGAAATTTTCGCACATTTCTGGCAACCAGAAACTACCGCGAAAATAAAAGCACGCAAATATTTTGCTGGCCATATATTCCTGTGCGTGATGACTTGATTCCGCGGAATTAAAAACACGCGAAACTCTTCTTACCCGGCCAAGCGCGAAAAAGTAGTCGCGCGACAATATCCACTTTTACAGTATTGGTAAATTGGGTGATTTTCAGCATGTGTGTATGGGTGGAAATGAGCTGCGTGGCGGCGGTCTCCGCTCTCCCAATGTTCTTTTAGTTTTGTTTATTATCTGTGTGTAACCCTTTGGATGAGACAAAGGTTCTGAGCATTATAGTCTTACCCGTCCGTCTGTCGCCTCGTCTCCATCACCTTAAACCTCTGTCTTCCCATGGCCTTGATTCGCATCGTCTCCACCCCTCCCTCATCCTCCTCCTTGGCACTGAAGATCTCTGCTGTCGTTCCCACATCTGGGATGTTGCCATCATGTCTGGCAGCTCTGTCCCGGCTGCATTTGAGACGAGGATGTCATTTTCATGTATCCGTGAAAACTCGAATGGTAATAATGACCTATGCTGCAAACAATGCATCATGAAATATCGTGAAATGAAACATATGTTCAGTAGGATTTATCCGTATCGATTCCTTAACTAGGAAGTAAATAAATCAATAAACATAAATTATACTGTAAAAGTGGAAATTTTCGCGGTGTTGAAATTTTCGCGCACTTCGCGCAACCAGAAAGTACCGCAAAAATAAAGGTACGCGAGAATTTTTGCTTGCCATATGTTCCTGTGCGTGATGTATTGATTCCGCGGAATTATAAACACGCGAAAAACTTCCTACCCGGCCAAGCGCGAAAAATTAGTTGCGCGAAAATATCCACTTTTACAGTAGTACATTTAATGAAGTCATCAAGAAATTGTAAATATTGGTGAAATTAATACAATCTAAACAAACTAACTTTGATTCACTTTGATTCACAAAATTAACATATGTAGGCTCTTGATTTTTCTTCAATAACAAATTTCCAACCTGAAGTATAAATGTAATTGATCAGTGTTGATCAATTTGAAACTCACAGTAAGTCAAGATATGGTAAAGGTGGAAGGATGGAAAGTAACAATGGCTAGATTTTTAATATCACACAGAACCCTCCTACATGTATACTGTATTTTTGATAATCTTATTTTACCAGCTTTATTTTCCCCTTCTTGAAAATTTGTAATAATATTTACTTTTTTCTCATGTGAAAACTACAAAGATTTGTTTGTTTTTTGGGTGCTGTATTTATTTCCACCATGCCGAAACAATCAAATCAAGCAAGTACAGTAGAATGTACCCACATTGCGAATGTACCCACATTGCTGGATGCACTGTCTTTTACAAATGAAAAAAAAAACAAGGAAAAGTAGAAATTTAAGTAGAAATTACGCGGAGCGTAATATATGTCCCCGCCGGAAGTACATGTAGCATTTTGTAGCAAAATGTACAATACAGGTCAAAAATCAAGGTTAAAGGTCAAAAAAGTCAAAGGTCAAAATTCTGTGTAGAAGTTTTGAAGCCCTCACCTAGTGCCATCATATAAAGCAAACGGAATCGAAATTGGGTTAGAAATGGCGAAGGAGTAGCATTTTGTAGCCATTGTACAATATAGGTCAAAAATCAAGGTCAAAGGTCAAAGAAGTCAAAGGTCAAAATTCTGTGTAGAAGTTTTGAAGCCCTCACCTAGTGCCATCACATAAAGCAAACCGAATCGAAATCGGGTAAGAAATGGCGAAGGAGTAGCATTTTGTAGCAAAATGTACAATATAGGTCAAAAAATCAAGGTCAAAGGTCAAAGAAGTCAAAGGTCAAAATTCTGTATAAAAGTTTTGAAGCCCTCAACTAGTGCCATCACATAAGCAAACGGAATTGAAATCGGGTTAGAAATGGCGAAGGAGTAGCATTTTGTAGCAAAATGTACAATATAGGTCAAAGGTCAAGGTCAAAGGTCACAACTGAAATTCTGTGTAGAAGTTTCAAAGCTCCCATGTAGTGCTATCATATAAAGCAAACAGAATCAAAATTGGCTCAGAAATGACAGAGAAGTAGCAAATTGAAGATTTTGATCACACACGGACGCACAGACAGACAGACAGACAGACGGACACACGGACACACACACGTACGGAGCCCGTTTCATAAGTCCCCTGCTCGAACTCGTTCGGCGGGGACAAAAAAAAGAAAAAAAGATGGTGATGAAATGTCTCTCAAACCTCTCATACAGCATGCCAAATGTGCGATTGTTGTGTAAGATGTGTTTCATCATGCTGATCAGCCGAGGATTGAAGAGGTGCAAGGGAAGGGTCTCTCCAGGAACAAGAACCACGCCCGGAAACTGGACCAGGGGCAGAGACACAGAGCATTCATCGTCAAGCACTGTCCGGCCACTGTATTCCTCCAGGTCGGAACCCAGATACTGCAGACAGAAAGTGGATCAAAGAGGCAGCAATATTTCGCAGGATATCCCATTGTGCAGTTTGAAATAATTGTTTCTAAAATGAACACAAGATAGGTACATTGTACATGTACAAGGGTGTAGACAATAACGGCATTGGTCAATAATTGAGGGTATCGCCAATACGTACAAATGTGTGTAGGTGCCGTGCGCAGAGCAGCGTTTTAGATGCATTATGGGATAGCTCATGGGACAAACTTGCCCCGGTTTTGGCTGCACATGCACTTACATCACGCTCTGTCTTTATAAAGAGGTATTTTTTGTTAATGATTTCTTCGCTTTCCATCATGTGACCAGCACATTGAAGCCTTGCAATAGTGAGCCACGACTCTAGTGACTGCAAATCAGTAAAGCTTAGACACTTTCAACTCTTTTAAGCTGAATTATAGCCAAGAAAAAAAGGGCTAACAACAGAAAAGTAGACAAAGAACTCCATTGAATCGTATGGGAACTGCAACTCGCGTGAGACAACCGGAAGCGAACAAGGGACCGAGGAATCCCACAGTACACCTGTGACAGAGCTCTTCAGCGTGCGTAGGAGTTTTTTACGTCATTGGCGATAGCGAGAATTAGTGAGGATGAGGAGCAGGAGGAAGATGAGAGGGAGGAGGAGAAGGAGGAAAGTGATAACCTAGGCACCATTTTATAAAAGTTGTCAGCCCTGCCAAGTTGTCAGTCTCTGACTACAATTGTACCATAGTAACAGTCAGTGACCAAAGCTTCTCAGCCAATCAAAACCAGGGATTTCACTGAAATTGTCCAGCGACTAACAACTTGCCAGGGCTGACAACTTTCATGAAACGGTGCCTAGGAGCACATCTGCAATTCTCAACTGGCGAAACAAAAAGGCAATGAAAATCTCTGCTATCCTGCTCGGATGATCAGCTGAAAGTTGTCACTGTCAACTGGGTTTTCATTGATACAGTAGAAATAGTTTATATTGATATAAACATAACAACTTTAGCAAGTAATTAGTTTGGACGTAATCACTTGACCTATTCCATTAACTCACCGAATGCGTTGTTGGCCTTGAAGGGTCATAGGTTATTTTGTCTGGCCTCTTGCTGACACTGTCTTGGTCCACCCTTCCTCGTATCTGCAATCTTAGTCTTTCAAAGATATTGATATCTGCATGAAGAGATGACAATCGCCACAGGTAAAACAAAACAAAAATTATGACTCCATTGTCTCCTATGAACACTCACACCTTCATTGAAGTATTCATTTAAAAAAAAAAATGAGCCAGTACAAATGTATGTGCTCCAAGATACCAGTAATGTGACAAATGCTGTACTAGAAGGCATAATTTTTTTTTTTCTATTGAAATTAAAGTTTTGGACCAGTTCAATAAACTTCTATCCACCATCATACGGATACAGTCAACAACAAGGAATACATGACACAAGAAATGTACATATACATGTACATGTACATACAACATTGTAAATATTAGCTTGTGAAAGTGAATTTTACTTGCATGAAATAAATTACTGACTGTAGCAAACTCTGGCTGAGGAACTCTACATGACACTAGGTTAAAAAATACTGTAATAACAAAATACCCAGTAGTAAATAAATAAGTACAATATGTAACTGGTTTACAGATCACTCATTTTTTTTTTTTTTTTTTTACATCAGGGTTTCTTGAAACTTATCTCCTTTTTTATTGCAAGCACAGTCTTGCTGTAACAGTGGTACATTTTTTCAAGCATCTCTGAGCTGAGGATTGTATGAGGGGTGGGGTATTGTGGATTATTAGTACAGTTGTATATCTCTGATTAGCATGTTATAAGCAGACAGTTGATCAGCAAGTCAACCATGTTCTATTCACCATTACTAAAACCTGCTCATCACTTTGATTGCAATCTGTAATCATGTGATGCCTTCTATGTAATAGTACTGTCCTTGACAGCAACCTGTAATATCTACAAAGTAATTTCATCCATTCCAATAACAGGTAAATGCCAACATTAATAACAGACCAAAAACAGTCGATAGTACGCAAAAATATTGAAGAACAATCTGATACACAAGTTGTTGTAGCATCAATATTGAAGCAGTGAATCTACCATCCACATCACAGTGTATCACTGTATAATGTATGACTAGACTAGACCGCCTAAACATCAACGGTACTATAGACCGGTATCTACATATAAACTTAGCACTGTACAGTACAGCTCCTTCAGCACTATGTAGTCAGTGTCAGTTAAACAGCGACAGACAGTGCTTTTGAACATCCAAAAGTCAATTACAGAATCTTTTCATATTCTGCGTTTTAACCTCACATTTTGAGGGGAAAATGCAAATATGTGTAAGCACGTCTATGGCAATACTTGTTATAATGTCATCTCTGTTTAAACCAGTGCCTGCGCTTGTCTGGGCCACATTCGTGACGTGGGAGGTGTAAAAGTGTCAGAGACTCCAACCCAAAGCACCTTCTGATCTGGAGATTCTCCCGCCTGAAACCCCTAGCAAACGGGAGACTCCAACTTGATGTGTGCGAAGCGCGAAGTTCCTAAGGTTCTAGATGCTCTCTTGTGCTATCTAAGGCTTATTTTTTTCAACATACGATAGAAATAAGTAAGAAATCCCTTCCAACGGGAGACAAAGAGCCAGGGCGGGAGAAATTAGATCTCAAACGGGAGAACGGGAGATTTTGCAAAAATGGGTTTTCGGCGGGAGATCTCCCGTCGAAAACGGGAGAGTTGGAGTCTCTGAAGTGTCTTCCTGGACCAACAGTTATAAGGAGGTTGATTCGCTGCAAACACAACTATGAACGTGTGGGGCTAGCAGACTGCTGGGTCCGTGTCATGTCCTGGGCCAGAAACTGTAAACAAATATAATAATTCCACAACATTACATGATTACCGTTGTCATCCTCGTCATCATCATCCCCGTCTTGACCTTGTTCATCGTCGCTCTCTTCTTCATGCTCTAATTCTTGATTTCGCAGCAGTTCTTCGTCGTCAGCCATGGCACCTCAGTTCGTAGTTGTCTGTGCTGTCGTGTGTTGTGGTGGGTCCGGTCAGCGTTTGTAAACGTAAACATGCCTGCTAAGCTGCGCGATGCGCTGGTTGTGCACTTGCCGTGGCTGTAAATCTGCAGCGATCCGAAAGTAAACACAACTGGGCCAAGGAGCTACAAAAGCTTCTTGAGAGTATAAGTGTATCTGGAGCTACTATGGTTGCAACATTTTGAATGAAACAAACTTGTTTCACCCGCTGGACGTGGTGATGGTGACGGATCACTCAGCACCTTTATTGTATGAACTAAAATTATTGGATGTATTTAAGGAACATAGATACCTAATTGGAATATTTATCTATGATCTATTGAATGATAACCTACCTCATAAAGCATCGTATTATTTTTCTCATATTGACCATACATACGAAACAAGAAACAAAGAAATGTGCAATTTTAAACTAAAAACTGTCAGAACAGAATTAGGGAAGCGATCAATAGCATATTCAGGTGTTAAAATATGGAACAATCTTTCAACTGATTTACGTTATACATCCTCTCGTAAAAAATTTTGTCGTCTTCAAGAAGAATTTATTGGAAGAATACACATTATTGGAATAAACTTGTTTATTTTGTAATCCACAAAGCAAAAACTTCAATTCTAGCAATATAAGTAATGTAAGTACACTTATCAATTTCAAAATGTTAATCTTGTACATAGTGTAGATACACTTGTTTATAAATGTAAATAATTTTCTTGTTGAATTCATATATTCTTCTTCTGTATTCAAGGCCAACGTCCACTCGCGTTGCTATTTGTTGGACCCTGTACTTTCATATTCTGTTGATAAGTTTGATTCTATACTTTCATGTCTTGTATTCCTGTTAATTGTATTATTATTATTGTATTCTCAATGATTGTATAAATTATCTGTGATTGTAAACTTGAACTTAAATTTGGTAATAAATCATTCATTCATTCATTCATTCATTCATTCATTCATTCATATATGCGTGTTACATGACTATTATCAGGGGAAATAACTGAGAAATCACCTCAAATTAGGCCTACACTCTTGAACAGGCTCATGTCGAGTTGATATGAATTATATTAATAGTGTCCATTCATGATTCCCTTTCGAATGACACGGAATGCAAAGGGTTTTGTTTTCCAAAACTTATCGGCAAAACAGGATTCCCCGGGATCTTCAAGTTGACTTTAATTTACTCATAAAACAGATTAATACCGTTTTACGAAATCGGACATATAGTACAAAATTTTCGCAAGTTTTTAACAGATATAGAAATTGGCCACATCCTTCTATTACAGCTATAGCTGAGGTGATGCCAGCACCAAGGTGCTCTGTGTGCAAAAATGTTATTAAGTTCTTCAGCAATTAAGGTAATTCAGCATACACAACCTTCCTTCCATCAAAAACATATACAAACAAAACAGAGTAATCAATGTAAAATCGTTCAGTTCAA
This sequence comes from Diadema setosum, assembly GCF_964275005.1. Lineage (NCBI taxonomy): Eukaryota > Metazoa > Echinodermata > Echinoidea > Diadematoida > Diadematidae > Diadema > Diadema setosum. Next base: position 35,467,373 of record NC_092686.1, read on the forward strand.
TACACCCAAAATGATGATGCGAAAGCTTAATTTTATTTTTTTTTTTCAAGTTCACCTTGAAATCAACCAAGCAACCAAGTTTGAGTGCCGAGTCACTGGGGCATTTAGCTGCCATGACATAACCTTTAATCGACGCAGGTTGCTCAATACAGTATGAAAAGATCACTTAGGCATATGGAAACATAAAAAAAAAGTTTAAAGTTCATTAACGATCTTAACTTTCATCCGAATTTAAAGAAATTTCACCCTTGATATTTACAATCTGTTCGTCTGATGATTTAATCTTTAAAAAAAAAGAAGCAGTTGATAGCTGTTTTGATATTATCGCATCCCTCTTTCTCAGATGAAAAGAAGAGAATAATGCAAAATACTGTCCAAAAATATTTTCGACGCAGCACAGTACGTCTCTTACATGAGGGTTCTGGACATCACGATGCAGGCTTTAGCACCCGCTATTTTATCCTACATAATACAGTGAGGGAGGTGGAGAGAGATACCACTGTAATCTCTTTCCATCTCCTTGAGTGTACTTTACTTCTTCCAAACTGCATGCGTGATGCGTTTGATGGTATCAGTTTGTGTACATAGGGCCTACTACTTGTATTTTTTTTTTTTTTAGGAGTTTCTATACTATTAAAAGCCAAGATGTATAACCGTGTTTCAGTCTCTGGGTAATTTCTGTGATACAATCAATGATAGCAGTAATGTGATGTTTCAAAAAATCTTGATTGTGTATCTTGATTTTGACACAGAATCATTGCCCCCTCTCTTCCCCTCACACACATACACGCATACACGCACACACACACACACACACACACACACACACACATACAAATAGAGGGAAAATCGTCAATTTGTACGTATACGGTCTGTTTGTTTGTTTATTTTTTCATTTCACTCCACTTTATCCAGTTGTCTTGTGTGTTTGTGTGCGTCCGTGCGTCCGTGCGTGTGTGTGTTTAATTGTACTTGTAAGGGCTTTTTTTTTTTTCATTTTCTGTCTGTTTTCATTAATTGTTTGGGGCAGTTTTTGTAGTATGTTTTCTTTCCGATGGACATTTCACGAAGTCACACCATGCTCATAGGCCTACTATGTTGAGTGTTACTCTAGTCCGATGTAAGACATTCAATTTCCACCTGACGGTTTCCACGCATATACAGCTCTATGTTTCCACGACGCTTTTAAATCATCACTGACATTTAGTTGATTGCATACTACGACGTCCCTACGATTGCTGGGATCCCCCCCCCCCCCCCCCCCCCCGGCCGGCTGTTATCTCGTATATCGGATTTGTGCTTGGTACGTGTAAGCGCAGAGCTTTAATGGGGTCGGCTCCGTTTGAAATTATTTCTACAAAATGTACAGGTACCGTACCGTACCTATAGCTATATTATGGTATACAGCGCACCGGTCAAGTTTACCTTTGTGATTGGCTACGTACCCTTTTGAAGATATAGAAAAAGGAGGAGGTGGAGGAGGAGGAATTAGAAGAAAATTACGAAGAAAAAGAAGAGAAAGAAGAAAGAAGAAGAAGAAGAAGAAGAAGAGGAAGAAGAAAAAGAAGAAGAAGAAGATCGCCTGCATCTGCATGCTGTATGGTAAGTCCCACCTCTCGCTTGTAGTGGACAAGATAGCTATACTTTGAGCATATTGCCGTTGCGTATATCGCTAGATTATTTGTTACTGTTATTTTTTTTTCTTTTTAACAACTTCAACGACGTTCAGAATTAGGCACCGTTGACCAACATCCATTGCATTCATCAAAACGGCATTTTATTACGTTTAGGTGAGCTGGATATAGCAGATTTGATACAAATGAGTCATATTGGAATAAAACAGACTGGTGGCCATTGCTTATTAGGTCCTGCATGGGAGACATGGTCCCTGAAATCATAATCGATAGGAACCGGAGAGTCTCTTTCCACCTCCTTGCTGGACCGACAAGCATGAAGAAAACTATATTACAGTATAGCATGGAGCCACATAGCCCCAGCTGATATTAGAATATTCCAGCGGGCACAGAGCCCCGATCTCTCGGATGATTCCGTATGAATGTTTTTCCTTGCATTGAGTGTGATCATTAATTTTCACTGCATGATTAAAAACGTGTTTATACATAGTATAATAAGATTATTATAATGATTTTTCTACACAACATGATAATCATCTCACTAAGAGGAGAGGTCTACATTTTGGTGTCATCAAGTACAATCCACTGATCTGACTAACATGCGTATAATAATATGGGTTTTCGCGGTCAATTTCATACTTTCTTTTGTCATTCAAGTTCCTATTCCGAGCATTCAATATTTCACGCATTCCGCGCTCGCAGCACTGAATCAGCAATCAAATTCAAAATCCGGCCATTCGAATTCACTATCGGATCATTCAAATTCACCATCGGAGCATTCAAAATAACTATCGGAGCATTCAAATTCACTGTCGGGACATTCAAATTCACTATCGGAACATTCAAACTGAAGAGAGGAGCACACATTTCAGCAACGAGCATTCAAATTCATGTCAAGCTGGCAACAGAATCTTGTCGGTCATTCAAATTTATGAATAGGCAACCTGGAACCAGGTTTCGAATAAGTGTATTTAATTTAAAAGAAGTCCTGAATTTAGTTAGTTTGGGGCCGTGTATGTGTGCCTTTTTCATTTAGCTTTGGATATATTGGGCTCTAATGATGAAGGTTATTTATTTTACAGTATAGAGGTCTACCTGTTCATTAAGAATTTTGAACTCGGGCTTCACGAAAAGTAATATGCAAGCACACGTCATTCGGATAGGACATACAATGGAGGTCCCATGATTGTGTGAGAGAGTCAGAACTCATGCATGTAAGATATCTCTTCATTATTCATCGCAAAGAGCAGTGTGTTTAACCTGATGAAGCGAACCCACCTTACATCCAACTGTACCCCATGGAAGACCAGCTATTGCAGTTGAATATACATGGGCTATCCAGCCATCCTCTTAGATGAAAAATGAAACAAACAAACGAACAAACATTAGACACTAGGGCCCGAATTCACGAAGGTGGTACAAATGAAATCATGGTTTAAACCATGGACAAAAACCATGGAGCGCCAAGTGTGGCATGGAATATTTTGTTACGAAATTGGTAATTTCGTCGATGAAATGATTATTTTGTAACGAAATGACATCATTTTGTTACTAAATGAACATTTCGTCCACGAAATGACAATTTCGTAAACGAAACGGTCATTACATCGACGAAATGACTGATTTCGTAACGAAATATTCCATGCGACACTTGGCGCTCCATGGTTTTTGTCCATGGTTTAAACCATGGTTTCATTATTGTACCACCTTCGTGAATTCGGGCCTAGGCGTTTACACATCAGCCCGATGTTTCGAGATAGCGCGCTATCTTCTGACTTGGAAAATTTTCCCGATAGCGAGATAGCGCGCTATTTGACAATGTGAACACAAATTTGCGCGCTAATTGTATCGCTCTGATCGAGAAAATTTCTCGACTCCAACTCGGGAAATTTCTGAAATAGCGGGATAGTAGCGCGCTATTGGATATGTGAAAACGACTCGAGAAATTTGCGCGATTAATTCCATCATTCCTAGAGTGTGTGACCCGATCGACCAAGGCAAACTGCACACAAAGCGTGAGGAATTTTTGAGAGGGCACACACATCACTATTACTGATGCTGTTTGCACATACTCAGCTGTCGAATTAGCTGTCGAATTAGCTAATTTTTAACTATTCGGGCTACCCCCTCTTCGGGCTGATGTGAATAAGAAATGAAATAGCGCTCTAATTTGCAATCGCGGAAAATTTTTCGAGCTTGGATGTTTACCGGGCTGATGTGAAAACGCCTACTGATTGTATAATATGCCTACAGACGAGCATGATATGGAAGGTTGGTTTACACCTTCGGATAAAAAAACAAACAAACAAACAAACAAACAAAAAACCACCCATTTCGACTACACTGAAACTGATAACATGAACATTACATATGTTTTGTTTGTTGTTTACAGCTATCTTATTAGTTTACTTTTGCGGGATTATGTTGTGAGATCATTGTCCGTCAGTATTGTTGTCTTTAAATTAATGCATTGTCACTATGTGGTTAGTGTTAGGGCGTTGTCAGCATGCAGCAGTATCGTGAAGAAATATGTAAAGATTGCCGTTGTGTTGTTTGGATGCACTGCTGATTGGACCTTACAATTTAAAATTTATCGAGATGAAAAACAATGAATACATGAACAGAGAACAATGTCGAACCTCTAAACAATCATAATTACACTATATAATGCAAGCCTTCATTGGTTGTGTATACCCTTTTTTCTTTCTTGAAAAAAAGTCTACTCCATTTTCCTCGTTAAATTGATTGTGCGAAGTAGGAACTTGATCGCCTGAAAATGAAATTGAACACTCCAAACAAGCTCGTCGGGACTATCACATGACTATCGCATGAATTTGAATGCACGAGTATATAAGAAATGCAATGCTCGCATTTGGAAATTGAACGCCCTAGCGTGAATTTGATTTGACGAAAACGAAACAGAACTCCAACAAATGAATTTGAATGTCCGAATATGTTTGCCTTCGTGCGCTGTGTGAATTTGAGCGCACATCAATGAATTTGAATGACAGAAGTATATGAAATTGACCGGAAAACCTATATATATACAGAGAGAGAGTATTATACAAGGACGTCGATCCGTTTTACAAGATGGGGGGGGGGGGGGGCAAAACTTAGAGTATTATGCGCGAGGGACCGAAGCGATCGACAGGAAGGGGGAGGTATAATGGAAGGGGGATATCCCCCTCCCACACGAGGGATTCTGCATTTTCATAATTGAAAATTTCCGTCAAATTTTTGAATTGTTCTTTGAAACAGTTTTTTTTTTTTTAATGTTCTGGGAAATGTATGCGTATAGCCTAATCCCGGCATCTGGGACATCTTGCTTATCAGCGTGTGCGTCATCAATGTGTACCATAAGAGTGTGATAAGCCTATTGAGGTGGGGCTATAGTTTGGGGAGGGGGGGGGGTTGTTGGACAAGAATCTTAAGTCCGCACTTTTAGAGGAATATCAGGGAATTTGTAAATCAAAAAGTGGACTGAATCTATAGCCACTGCTCCACTATGCCGTTCTCGCCACGATTTGACAATTTTCTCAGATCGGGAAGGATCGGGTAAAACATGAGCCGATCTGGACACAGCACGATGTTAGAACGCTGTATTTACGACCAACACGTGCTTGATACGCTTGTTATACAATGATCGCAGGAACGAGACATCACAATCCCTTAAAAATGGTACGTTCCCACTGCCGATCAGATCAACTCGATCAATCCCGATCAAGCTTTTTTAGCCTGGTCGGGCTCGCTCGGCATTAGTATTCGGGGTCGATCTACCTTGATCGGCATCGCTCCTGCTTCCTTCACGGTAATTTTGGACATGTCCAAAATATTCGAGTAGGAAGCCCGAACACCAACAGCTCGGGTAGTGATCGAGAAGAGATCGTGCTGATCGGGAATCGGTCGTATAGAAATCCAGTGTGGTCGGGACGGATTTTTCCCCGAGCTCAGTTCCCGATCATCTCGAGTTATACTCGAATGCTACACGATTGATTTCAGATCATCTCGATCCAGGATTCATCAGTTTCATGAATAACTCGACCGCTACACGACCGATACAGGACTGCTATCGATTGATACTCGACTAAACTCGATCATGCTTCGACCGGCACTCGATCAAATACCGAGCACTTTTTGACAGTGGTTGCAGCAGGTGCAGACGTACTTTCTTAGCACTCATTTATTGTTCAGGTATTAAGAAAAGATATATGCAGTCATTGGTCACGTTAAAAAGTTAAATGTCGTCAGTATCTTCAGCCATTCCTGGCCCACTGAAGAAAAGAAAAGGGCCATGAAGAGAGAAAAGACAACAGACCCTAGACAGCAGACATCTCAGAATTAGACTCTCCAGACAAATATACCAGAAGAAAGAAAGGAAACACAATTGAAACTGAGAAAAATTCGGTTTTCTGGCAATATGACTGTAACGTGAAAGGAAATTTTCTAGATTATCTACTTTACTTATAAACTGAGAAATGTTTCTTGAATTCTTTTGCTAGCTTGTCTGTTTCAAAGTTGAAGTTGGTTACGTTGATATAAAATCTATTTCTTACGCTGACGTGTTAGAACAGTAGTTGTAACATAGATTCATAAATGCTCAGTGACTTACTTTACTTTTATTTACGGAGATGTTACACTTTTGCTTCGCTTAATAAGGTTTTTTTTTATTGAGAGTTGTATGTACATTGCTTGAAGTCCACCTTGATATCGATTGGCTGAGTTGACAAAGAAATAAACAACCAAGATTTTCATCTTGCTAGTGTAAAATGTTATATTGTTTTATTTTCATAATAATGTACTCTGTTCCACATACTCAGCACACTTCATGAATTTAGAAATTAATGATACATATATTTTCTTTTACACACTCTTGGGCCTATACTTTATCAATGACTACATACATATTTTTCATTCACTTTTTCATTCTTTAGTAATGAGAACAATAATGACAAAGATAACATGACTCATTAGGGTTGTAGAATAGTCATTTTTTTCAACTCTATATAATGGTGCATTTATGGGCATATAGGCCTATGTTTCATTTTAAACCAAATTAATTTCAGCCCACCTATAGTAATGCACTTACGAAGCGTGGCGGTGTAACATTTTTTATCTTTTTTTTTAAATTTTTTATGAGACATCAAACTTAGATTTGCTATTCTTCACATCCACTGCAAATATCGAATGCATATGAACGAACCTATTATATTATACATGGTGTCCCGGCAGACAGAGTGCTACAAAACTGTCTCTTATTTAAAAATATATGTGCGACTGAATGAAATCGTTACATTATTCAATAGAAAGAACACCTCAAATTTTATTTGACACAATGATAATCAATCTTTGTGCAGGCACTTTGATCTCCATGAAAATTTGTGATTTACAAAATCTGTAACTTTGGGCACTGATATCCTACTTGACTGAGCGATAGTGAAGCCGTAAAAACTGATAACGAATGCGTCAAAAATAGCTACTGAAAACGGATAAAATGAATGAATACAACTGAATGCATTTTTTGTACCTTTTTGGGCTCACAAACAGTAGTGATCAGTCTTTGTCATCTTTTTTTTACAGGAAAAATGAATAGAATCGAAACGCCTGCACGAGAATTGATGATTGTGGTTTCAAAATAGGAAGTGTTCTTCTATCAACTATATAGGTTTTCCCGGCCAATTTCGCACTTTTGTCAGTCCAATTCCTAATTGCTGCATACAATTTAGCAAAATATACCATAGATGACATGTCCGGTAGTTCAACTTTATGATCTCTTCATTCAAATTAATTTTGGAGCATTCAAATTACCTTTAGCCTCATTCTAATTAACACTTTTTCAATTGAAATTCGTAAAACAAGCACCATTTGGTTATTCGCTCATTCAGTTTAGAATGATATAGTCACGTGATCACGGACATGCTGCTCTCGTTCATTCCAATTCATTTTTTGGCAATCAATTTAACATCTTTTGCAGTCAATTTAGCACGCAAGCTTATGGTTTGCTTCTTTCTTTATTTTCTTAACATAGTTATTGTTTTCCAAGCGTCATTACATCATATTTTCGTACTCATTTCAGAGATTTTGGCAACATTTTTTTTTTTCTTTAATGTGCTTAGTGTCTGTTCAAGTCCGAAGATAGTGCAACATGTGCATGGCCACCACTTGTCTCGCCGTTGAGCGCTTTATTCCGTGTGTCGGCCAGTTGTAGGAAGTCAAGGTTATGATCATCGAATATTCCTATAATTCTTTTTCTGTCCCCTTGAGAAATACGTCTGTATCTAACTTGTTCCGTCATGACTGTAAGAAGATGAAGTTAAACTAGAGTATTGGTACATGTAGGCCTAAAATGTCATGTATGAAAGAAAAGGGGTGTTACAGAACAGCAAACTCGAGTTATATGATATCGTCGGTGAAAAGATGAACCGACGTATCTGAGAAATTTTTTCAATTTTATCGAAAATTAGATTTTTGCCTTATTCCACTGTTCTCACTTGCACCTATCATCGTAGCAAGTTGGGGACTTCAAATTAGAGCCAAAAGCTATGATCTCCGCACACGCCGTACATTGTTTTGTCACTGCTGTTGTGGCACTGACTGCATGAAGTGACGCATCCGCATGCGTCTGTTCATGAACTAGCGCGTATTTTGCAAGTGCGTGAATGAACCGACGCATCGCATAGGATCGCACCAAAGATAGTAGAGATAAAGATACGAAGGCGCGCGATAACAATGGACACAAAATGGCTACCCTACATGACGATACAAAAGAGAACTAAGTACAAACTCAGTACACCTAGGAGCATCATTCATTTCCAAAGGTAGTGATATCTTTATTATCTTAAAAAGATTTAAAAATTATAGTCGTAGCTTTTTTTCGATTAAGGGTATTATTTTGAAGAAGGGGATTTTAATGTAATAAGGATTATTTCGTGGAGGTAAAAATTTGGCAACAACATGATCTCACAATCAAAGACGCTTGATAAACAACAACATCTTCAAAGACAGCGCGTCTCAGGCAAAGACATGAGACGCGCTGTCCATGAAGCCGCTGCTGTTGTTTATCAAGCGTCAAGGCAGCGCGTCTCAGGTGATGTGCGTATACGCTTGAAGACCGCGCGCTGTCCATTTGTTTTGTACAGGATTAGCGCGCACTTTCGTGTCTTATTAGTTAAGCGTCTTTGGATCGCACGTTATAACTTCGGGGGAGAAATGCCGGTCCTCTGCTTGTCATCGAATCCTCAGTGAATGGATGAAGTGACGCTCAAGATGACAAACAGGTAAAGAAGAATACATTTCTGTTAAAATTCACTTATGAGGTGTACATCACAGCCTATTTCACATTCACATTTGTTTTTGGAGGCCTATGTCGTGGAAATATAACCAAGTTTGTAATTTTCATAGTTTTATGTAACCTAGTTGCCGTCTCAATTATTGTAGTCCCATTCATCAGTAACCGTGTAAGAACAATCAGCAAGAGTTTAATTCTTTGTGTTCATTGTAGCCTTTATCTAACAGATTCTGTATCTGAACACCTCTCACTAAAAACTTATTTTCGCTTTAGAATTCCCTAAAACTCCCCTGTTAATTGCGTGATAGAAAATTTCCGTTCATGTAGATATCTACAAAAGACACATAAACTTATTTTAATTGTACTTTCTGTTTGTATCAATAGGCGTCTACCCTAGATATCAAAACACTGTCCAGCCTAGGCTAGCTGTAGTAGCAGTAGTTCTACTAGGTTGGTAGGAGCCTAGTACTTGTACTACGCCTATGTTATGGCTATGTTTTTGGGGTTTTTTTTTTCTCCAAGTCTAAGCCAAAAAAAGGAAAAAATCCACTCATATTAATCAGATTTTAGAACTGAAATGGCTCTTTTGGGACCTTGCCTCAACAAGCAATACAACGAAAAGCTGTCAGTCACGTGGAAATAAACATGGACTCTGATGGAGGCATTTGAAAACATGCAAAGTCTATGGGAGAGTGATTTTTGCGAAGCTGATGTCTGGTGTGTGCAGTACTATACTAACAAGAGAGGGGGAGAGAGAGAGAGAGAGAGAGAGAACAGTGCGTGTAAAAGAAATGTATCTCTAGTCATGGTGAGTGGTTATTGCAAAAAACGACAACTGCTAAGATTGAGAGACATTGTTCAGATTCTAGAGTTATCAAGCTGTATGAAAAGATAGATGGTCTGGTTGGACCCAATCAGGGTATTGTCATTTAACTTGTTTACATTCAAGATCCTACATTTTACAGAGGTCCATTTGAATAAGAAATATGTGGATTACAACTTCAGTGTCATTGTAGTTCATACAGTCAAATAATTTATGTAGGAAACAAATATCAACGATCAGAATTTGGTTTAGTAATGGGTTTTATCTTAATGATGATGTTAGGTATTTATCTTTAGATATCTTGCGCTGTTCTAGTGTCAGTATACTTACGTAAATCGATATAGATTATTACAAAACTTGTACTTTTAGGCCTGAATTCACGAAGGTGGTTTAAATTTAGACCATGGTTTATGCAATTCCCTCTGCGTAAATGCATGTGACAGCTTGCATACGCTGGCAGATGCTCAATAACAATCGCACGTTGATCTGCACTTGTCAAAGGTACACCCATTTTATGCTTATTTTGTACCATGGTCTAAATTTAAGCCACCTTAGTGAATTTGGGCCTTAGAGCCGAAAATCAACTTTTCTATCAAAATGAAAGAGCACTGGACTAACCGCTTTCAGAAAGCAGGGGGAATAATTGCTACCCATAACATGTCAGTATCAAGTTGATGGAATGTGTTATTTTCATTTTTTTTTAATGAATTTTTGTAGTAGTCCCTTTATTTTTTCTTAATATTGTTATCCACATACATCATAAATTACATGTACACGTATAACATTCAGGCTCTTCTGCATGGGATTATACTATTTGTACAGCTTGTGCAAGCCGAACAGACCAGGGGCAGAGCTGCTGCAGCCAGTCAGAGGCAACAACAGCACCAATCGGCAACTGCCATGGCACTGGTTTTCAAGACCACAGTGCTCCTTCAATACCAACACTTGGTCCACACCGTGATACTTGTCTGCAAGGGCACAGCACCCCGTCAATGGCAGGAACAGTACCACTTGCTCCCTACCATGGTACTCTTCAAGGGCACAGCACCCCTCCACTGGCAGTGACAATGTCACTTGTTCCCAAGCAAGGTACTAGTCTTCAAGGGCAGAGCACCCCTTCAATGACAGCAACAGCATCATCATGTAATTTCCACTATGGCACTGGTCTACAAGGGCAGAGCACCCCTTCAATTTCAGGAATAGTACCACAAAAGGTATCCACCCAGACTGTATGCCAACGTCTGCAGATAAGGAAAAAAAAAAATGGTTTAGTGCTTCAAAAGAATTCTTAAATGTGAGTTAGGGATGAAAATCATGAACATTAAAATGTTTATCTGTATTTATTTCATGTTAAGTATTGGGTATTGTAAAATGTACAAAATATGGACAATAGTTTTGTCAAAATTGTTACTAGAATAAACCATCACTGGAACAATATTGCAAACTATTTAAATGCTAGGGTGTTTTGCAATGCAACTGAAGCATACAAGTGCATCAAATGTGATGATTTTAGCATATTTTTAATCATTGTGCCCAATGTTAAAAAGTGAGTTTAATTGTCCCACTCAAGGTACTGGTCTTCATGTGGAGAGAACCCTTCAATGGCAGCTATAGCACCACTTGGTCCCCACCACGGCACTGGTCTGCAAGGGCAGAGCACCCCTTCAATGGCAGGAACAGTACCACTTGGTATCCACCCAGGTACTGTTTTTTTCAAGTGCAGAGCACCTCTTCAATGGTACTTACAGCAACACTTAAAACACCTTGCTAACATTTGCAGATGAATAAAACAAACTGTTGTCGTGCTTCAAAGTAGTTTCTAACTATGAGTCAGGGAGAAAAAAATCACCAACATGAAAATATTAATCTCTATTCAATCAGTGTTAAGTACAGGGTATTGTAAGATAAACAAACTGTTAACAATAGTTGAATAAAAACTGTTTCTAGAATAAACCGTCACTGTGCAGTTTAATGAGAAAATTAGTACTATCTCCTTATGTTTGTGGTTTTGTTGCAAAATTTTTGTACGCCAAGGTGTTTCGTGACACAAATGAACCATACATGTGCGATAATAAGCATTTCTTTTTGATCACTGCTCCCAATGTTAAAAAAGTGGCTGTAATTGTCCCTCCAAAGGAACTGCAAGGGTACCACTCTACCCAAGGACACCACATTGTCAGGTGTCATATGTTCCTGCATTCACTTTTTTTTTTTCATATTATAGGTCAATTGCAATGGTAGTGAGAATGGACAAATATGACATTGTCAAGATATGATGTGTAGCAGATGTGAACAGCAGGGCTTAATTTGCAGATTCACAAGAATGCACTCATCATGAATCCATGTCAATATTCTTATGATCAATGCAGTGATATTTTTTATTAGCCTTATTCTTCATTCAAATTTTTGTATTTTGTATTTCCCTCACAGCATAAGCATTTTGTTTATCTTCCATAAATCTCAGAAACCAAGAAATAAGTTGAGAATATCAAACCAGCCCTTGAGTTCTCTTTAATCATTCTCATCTTCATCTATTCCATGCCTGTCAATTTACCATTTCAGCATAACACACCTGACTTTTTTCCCCAAATCTCATCCATGCTTTTAATTTCTCATTTGCTGCATAGCTGCCAGCTTTCCAGAATTTTCTTTAATTTGTAGTGTTGAGCCTGGAAATATAATTCTGGTTCTCCTTTACTCTAGATATGATAATGTTGTTTTAAATAGGAAATGTACATTGTAATTGAAAGTGTACAAGTGGATTTCTACCTAGAATTTGGTACAGTGTAGTTTTGATTGGTTCATGTTGACGGCTGTGCTATTGTACAAATGTCAATGTTGCTAAGATACAATATAACCCAACATTCTTGCTTTCCTTTCCTTTCCCTACCCTTGCCTTGTTAAACTTCTTGTGGCTCGTCATGTTTTTTTTTTATTCATTTTTGTGTGTGTGTGAAATTTCCCTATTCCCCACATGCACACAACCAAATACTAGTAAGGCTAAGAACACACATAAAAGGCATTGCAGCTCAGTACTTTAAAAATTTCTAAGAAATCCATGTAGGAATTAAAAGCTTTAGTAATTCATTTCTTGTGACTCTGTGGCTATCAAGGAATACATTCCACTGGTGGATTTCAGTTGAGTGCATTATGTTCTCTTAAAAGATTTGTGTGTTATCAAATTCATTCTGGAAGGGAAGGTAGTGTGTTTTTGCTCCCTGGACATGAATGCACTAATTATCAGAAGTGGTTGTTGTTGTTGTTGTTTTTGTTGTTTTTGTCTTGCCTGCGTAGCAGAAGGAAGACATAGGTGTTACTTTTCAGTCGTTGTTTTCATCGTCGTCCGTGGTCAACTCATTAAAGGTCAAAGGTCCATAAACTTATGTTGAAATGTACTCAACTCACAAACTGCCGTATGCAGGTGAGATGTTGCTTGACATTTGCCTTTTTATTTTTTTTAGTCAAAATATGCCATGATACCACATGCTAAAATGGACACTTCTATTTGACTATACTGCATGCTTTTGTTGTGACATGCTGTTGTACTGTGGCTAAGACTTGATTTTGCAATGCAATGATGCTGCATTTGCTGGATTTCTACTGCTTGACAGACTTATTGCACATTTTCCTTATTTTAAATGCAGTTGTGATTTTCTCCATTTTTTCTACTTTGCTTGTCATACTCTTTGCTACTGTATTCGTTTTAGCTAATGTAACAATAGATACATGCTGCTCACACTATTGCTATCTCATGTTAATGGTAATGTTTTTAGATTACGAACATAATCACGTTATATCATCACTCTTGTTTGTACAAATTAGTTTGTCATGTATTTGTGCAGTAAGCTCATAGTAGTGTCCTCTAACAAAATTCTGTTTATACTTCATCTACCAACTTATATTTTATATTCAATTGAAGGTCTGTCATGTTTCTGTATTGTATGTTCTGATGATAGTAAGTCCCGAGTAATATTGTTGACGCACAATTTGTACTATGTATACAACTATGTATTAGTATCTACCGGCTACTGTTAATAAAGGTGTTCATAACAAGAAAAGAATTGTACAGTGTTTCATGTGTGAAGATGTGTGTGATGAATGAGCGCACATATTGTCATGTGGAGATTTTATTCTCATTTCGATTCACTAATATCCAGATTGCTAGATAAACAATAAGACAGTTTCAGTATTGCAAACTGGTAGTAAATCTTGATTTGTCAGAGGCATCATCTTGTTTAAAGATGAGATCAAGTAATACATATCTTGACCACTATAAGTGTTTGATGTGAATTGATTTTGAATGTAAAAAAAAAAAATTGAGTTTGCTTTTGTGTTGTCTCTATCAATTTTCCATACTGTTAGCAGTTATAACGTACAAGAGATCAGTTAAAAAAAAAAAATGAAGTAAATGGTGTGGCAACTGAATGCTCACCATAACTTGTAAGCATTATACAGGCTTTCAAGTGGCCCTACTTTTCCTACTTTTTCCTACTTTTTTACTGCTGTCCCTACTTTTCCTATTTTTTTGCTCAAAATCCTACTTTTTCCTACATTTTCCTACTTTTTTGGTGAAAAATCCCCCCCAAAAAAAAAAAAAAAAAATGTGCAAGGCTACCCGGTACTTGAATAGTTTATATTCAGAAATGATGAGTAGACTCTAGTTGCAGATTCTTACTGGTGGGGAGAGCCTCTTCAGCATGAAAGAGGGATAACACAAACCAATCAACCACAAGACTGCTGCCAGCCTCAGTTTTTGCTCCTGTGCAGATGTGATTGATCCCACTTATATTGCAGCCTAGGACTTGGAGCAGCGCTCAACAAGCTCTCATCATCGCTCAAAATTACCAGGTAAGCTTGCCATGTACTTAAAAGTAGAATTTGACATGTGACTTCCAAAGAATACAACTGAGGGAAAAATGCTGCCTACAGCCAGTTTTAATGGATGTAGAGTTCAAGCATATCATGTCTAATGCATGTGCTGGAATGCAAATCCTCAGAAACCAGAAATTTCCTTTGCTAAAATATGGTTTACCACGTAAATCGTAAAGGTCATGTCAAAACAAGAAATGACACCTTCAGATCCCCTTTGCCTGAAATCCTTCAATAATATATGTTTTGATAATAATTAACAGAGATTGCAATATGAAAAACTTAATATAAAAGTACGTGTTTCACCACAGAAACTAGATCTGGTTGATGTGAGGATGAGTTATTCCCAAGAAAGCATGGATTGGTAGGGACCCATTTGTATGAAACTTGCATATTACTGAGGCTAAATCAAAAGCACTGCTCCCAAAGGTAAACTGGACCTTTAACATGAGACATATGACTTGTGATATCTATTTGTATCATGGGCAGAGGGTAGATATGACTACTAAAAACCTTAATTCATCTGAAGGTAAACAGCTGAGGAAAGTTAGTTGCTGAAAAATCAGATGAACAAAAAAGAAATGTTTAATTAACAGATCCCACAAATTGTTAACAAGGAGTGAGAACAACAGTAATTACTTTAGCCATCGTGAAAGATAAAGACTAATAGAGCAGAAACCTCTTTATGGACAATCTTAAAAGTTGATGGCGTGTATACATCTTGCAAGTATTGTTTAAGAGGTTGAATTGCATCATAGGTAAGACATATACATTACCTCGAAGAACTTAAAAGAAAGTAGGAAATGGAGGAACTTCACAGAAAACGAACACAAAAATAATAATTCAGTAACGTTTAAAGATTGATTGAAGTTTAAACCATGAGACTTTGAAGTTCACTTCCTGACGACACTTACAAACTATCAGGAATATGTAGAGAGAAAAACCATCTAGAGCATTTAGGAAAGATAATGAATGCATATTCCACAAATAAGAGCAAGTGTGTGGATGTTTTAAGTTGAACCGCCAAGAACAGTTTGTTAAGTTTGGAGGAAACAACTTGCAGAAAAAGTAGAAGCCATGATGTCTTTTTATTCCACAGATCTTGCAAATTTTAGTTAACGCTGAACATCTTTTTATTACCCAGCTAGTTTGAACAAGATGTGAGAAAATGGTAGAACAGAAATCTCGTAATGAAAGTAGTCAAAGTGTGATGAGTCACTTGAAGTGACATATCCAAAATATTGAACCGTCTGAAAGAGTCTTGGTAAAATGTGAGACAGGGAAACTTTTTAAAGAAGAAAAAAGTGAATGGATGGATGTGTATGCCAATTGTGTCAACATACAAAACTGTAAGTTGAAGGTGAAAACCAACAGAACAGTGGAGAGTATCAAAATTGAAAGGGCACAAATACACTGTATTTAAGGGGGGGGGGGAATGGGAACTGCATGGTAAATATACAGATTTTCTAGAGTGTATTTGCTCTCAAACAACCAGAGAAATCAGAGAAGCTAGCAAGGACTAAAATGATAATGACAGTCACTGTTTATTTATCCTCCAGATCTTGCAAAGAGTAGTTTATAAGATTAACATGCTGAAATACTGAGCCAGCAAAATACCTGGAGAATGAAAAGCAGAATCTCAACCATGCAAAATTTCAAAGGCGGAAGGATGTAATATTCTCAAAATATATGAAGAAGTTTGATTTCAAGAATATTGAATGAACTTAAAAGTGCCTGGAATAATTGCAAAATGGAGAATCTTCTTGAAAAGGTCAAATAGCTGTATGTGTATTCAACAAAAAGGGTCATGATGAGCTGAAAAAACAGTTGAATGTAAAGAACTATTAACTATCTCCAGTAAATGTGGCAAATATTGCAAACAGTAGTAAGTCATTGGAAAGTACAGAATGATTATTTTCTACACCTCTTTCTAAATTAACAAATGTAAGTTGATTCAAGAATTGATGGAATCTAGCATCAACACCAAAGAAATGAAAACATATTTATTTGTTATCTACAGAAAATTATCAAAAAATAGAGTCATTTTTGCTCCCTATAAAGTCGGTAAGACTACAGATAGTGAGAAACAAAAAGCAGTACATGTATGCTCCTCACATCTTGTAAAGTGGAGTCATTTGGTTATATTGCAGTGTTATGTTACTCTACAACGTACATGCAAGAATACTACATTTCCCTGATGCTGAAATGTAAAGTATTTACTTTTTTTCTCTCTCTCTCTTTGGATATTTTGTGTTCTATTGGTTTAAGTGTTTTAAATTGAGCTTGCTTGTGTTTCCATCTATATCATATGATTATGAAGATAATCTATATCACTTGAAATTCAGTTGTGGACACTGTGCCATAAACTCACAGTATCTGAGTGTGTAGATTTGTAGTGGGCCAGGATTTGCAAAATAAAGATGTCAATGCATTGGTAGATCTTTCACTTCGTAAGGCCTCACTGTCATGAGACAACCCATTCTACATGCATGTCTTGCTAGAAATGTAATATGATAACACATGCTCTCAGAGACTAATACTGAGTGCTACATATAAGTAGTTTAGATTATCCTGTTATTTTGAAATGTTTGAATACATGTTAAGTGCTTACATGTATTTGAAATTGAAAGTCTCTTGGAAAGATATAATTTCACTTCATAAGGCCTCACTGTCATGAGACAACCCATTCTTCATGCATGTCTTGCTAGAAATGTAATATGATAACACATGCTCTCAGCATGGAGCTACTGTTAGTAGCTCCATGCTCTCAGAGACTAATACTGAGTGCTACATATAAGTAGTTTACATTATCCTGTTATTTTGAAATGTTTGAACACATGTTAAGTGCTTACATGTATTTGAAATTGAAAGTCTCTTGGAAAGTAAGTATATTTCTTATCTCATGGTCATTCAGCTGGAACTTGAAAGCATACTAAGTTGTTGTGAGCATCACTTAATAGCTTTGTCAAACATCCTTATATCCTTATATCCATTATATCCACACTTTTAAAGGAAACATATCTCCACAACTTCAAATGAATGTAGATAAAAGTGTCATCTTTTTTAAAATTGCTTTTGTCAAATATCCTTATTTCCAATCTTTTTTACATTTTGGAATGAAACACATATCTTCACAACTTCAAAACATTCAAATGAATGTAGATAAAAGATGCCATCTTTTAATTATGGAAGTGTAACATACCTTTGGCATAAATGTATAACTTACACATCATGGAATGTTTATGTCATATTTTGTGGGATGATATGTGACCGTCCATCACAAAACCAACAAAAAGTCGCATGCACTGATTTTGTATTAGGACTGAAAATAGATGATATGGGCCAATCCAGC
Source organism: Diadema setosum (assembly GCF_964275005.1). Lineage (NCBI taxonomy): Eukaryota > Metazoa > Echinodermata > Echinoidea > Diadematoida > Diadematidae > Diadema > Diadema setosum. Next base: position 35,485,336 of record NC_092686.1, read on the forward strand.
CAGTCTTGAGTTTTTCATATTTTCTGAAAGGGCAAGTCTTCTTATATATTATAATAAAGTTTGGGATCATAAAGCGAAAAGGAAATTGTGTTTTTTAGCAGGTTTTTTTTTTTTTCTGGAACATGCACTTTTTGGTAGAATAATGTGATTAGGTGTTTCTCATAGTCATCTTTTCATTTCTTAAAAACCCTGTCCATACTTTTAACTTTCAACTCCAATAACTTTAGAAAGGACGATGCTTCTGCTTTGAAAGTTGGCATTGATCACCTACAGAATGTGTTAATAAAGCATGCACAGCTTAATCTGATAATCTCTTCATTGTTGTAGCTCCAGTGGTTAACATTCTGTTATTTGTTCCATTCATTGCACAGCTAGCACGGCTTGATAAAGATTGAGCGCTTGAATAAATGCTATACTTCAGGAGCCCCTTTTCTCAGTTCACATTTTCCGGAGTGTGTGCTTTCATTCCAATATTAGGATCGGTTAGGAGAGTCCATTTGAATCGAGATATACATCATTTTCATATTTAAGTTTGTTCTTTCAGAATCTGCTCTTAATTAAAAATCCATGTTTGGCAACTTTTTGTTGGTGTTGCGATGCAGGATCACATATATGGTAGGGTGTTCATGTCAATCACAAAATTATGTCTTTTCTATGTATAAAGTATTGTAATAAGTGATCAAGATTCATACTGACTGTACGGTTGAACATGCATTTGTGCTTGTTACCTGACATTGTTCTAACGAACGTCTGCCTTTGTTGTATTTTTCAGGCTCTCCCAGGAGCAATAGTGAGGCTGAGGCAGCAGGCTTGTGAGTACAAATTAAGATTTACATGTAACATCAAGAGTTCAGGTGAGTATTGACGAAAACTACTCCAAAAAGCCTGCACATGTCCTCATTTATTCCTACTTTTTTTTCTTTAATGCCCTACTTTTTTCCTCTCATGTCCTACTTTTTCCTACTTTTTGAAAGATTTTGTTCCTACTTTATTCCTACTTTTTTACGTTATCCTGCTTGAAAGCCTGCATTATACGTGTTTTTTTTTATTTAATTTAATTGTTGTTTAAGAAAAAAAAAATGCCACCCCACTTTATCATTATTATTATTATTTCATTTGGACGATGCATAGGAATACCTAGGGTGTCACAACTATGCCCCTACTTTTTTTTTTCTTTTTCTTTTTTTACCACGGTAGTCGAACTAGAAGAAAGATGAACCCAAAAGTATGAGCGTGATAGGTCCTTATTTTCCCCGCTGAAGGCCTTTTGATTATTACTATTATTATTGTTTTTTTGCATGTTAGTTGATGTAACACGGAAGTGGCAACAAAAGAATAAAGTGTCCCCTTTTTGATTTTATTATGATTATTATTATTATATATATATATATATATATATTTTTTTTTTTTTTTTGGGGGGGGGGGGGGGAGCTTGGCACCGGCCATGTAAAATCCCGAAATTGGCGTAATTTGGCACCGGCCATGTAAAATCCCGAAATTGGCGTAATTTGGCACTATTTTACAAGGTTGATAGCAGCAAGAAATAAGAGATGCATAATTTTCTTTACAATGTAGACAAAATTCCAGTACACACTGGTACAAGTCACCTCACATGAGCACTTGAAAAATAAAGATCAATATTGCATAAAGTAAAAGTAATCGTTTGCTTCACTTAGCGATGTCGCTCATTTACATTCGCTTGCCAGAGCAATCTGTCAAATTCTTAGTGTAATTTGTTTGGCACTAAGTGGACTGTTATAAGATATGAAAAGTCATAGGTATATTCACCGTACATTCAAATCACAAACATGCTGAATTTTTCAGTTAGAAAACAGTAAATATTGTAATACGCAAAAACCCAACAAACGTGTGCATTCGAGTCTGCAGAAAAGTTCGTTGACCCATATTGAGCGCCTGTGTAAGCATACCCATATGAGACGGTGCTTGCGCTACGCGTTCACCTACTGTGCGCGGATGAAGCGACGTATCTAAGCGTATACGTCTGTTTACAACCAGACGCGCAATAGACTTGATTGCATGAACCGACGCAAACCTCCTCGCGCGCTGTAACGGGCAGAAAATCACTGTCCGAAATTTCAACCTGATTTTCCCCACGTCAATACTCACTGCATGCAGATAATCATGTTATAAATTTACAATGGTTAGAAAGAACAGGTCTTGGGCGTTCTTGTGGTGTAACGTTTGTCTAGATTAACAGTCGATAACTACGTGATTTCATCCGTTGAAAAAGTCCATATTTTCAAACGCGTTTTTCTCCGATTCACATTTGCGCACTTGCCGGTCGGAAACGTCGGTTCATGTTTTCACCGACGATATGGTCAAAAATACGATACTTTTACTGCTTTACAGTGCGTGGATGAAACAATAAGTCACATAGAAATACGCGTTTAAATGTTATCACCTTTTCAACAAAGAAATAACATGACGTTAATTTCAGTGAACATGTTATATATATAGGAATTTGACTGCCCATACGCGAAATTGAATGACTGAAATACCCCTTTCGCCAGTGCTGGCGAATTTGAATGACTGAAGAGCACGTGCCAATTTGAATGCCCGTTTTACGAATTCGAAAGGCACACGTTGTGTGCAAATCTCATTGATCGGAATGCTAAATTGAACGAACAACTTGCAATTTTGAATGAAAGAATGTGCAGTGATGAGGATTTTCGCTAAATTGAATGAACCTTATATCAAATGGACTGACAAAAGTGCGAAATTGGCCGGTAAAACCTATACTAAAGATAATCTTTCGTTCATTCATGCTTTTGCAATTAAGTCAGTTTTATAGCACTCTTTTGGGCCACGCCGTATTCAAGCATAAATACTGAGTTGTCTCTATAACCAAACGAATACTGTAACCAATTCTTCTTTCACTCGATCACTGTACGAACCTGCCGACCCGTTCGATGCAAGATCTTACACAGATCGAGTCATGTCGAGCTGGTCTAAGAAGTCTAGTAGAAATCGAGTACTGACCGTGTAGCGATCGTGTATTGATTGTGTGTAGATCGGGATGTTCGAGTAGAGATCTGTGTGGTTGTCGAGGAGAGATTCTGGAGATGTCGAGAATGGTCGGATGTGGATCGTAAAAGATCGAATAGCGGTCGGCAAGGGATCGTGTTGAAGGACGATCGAGCATTTGGTCGGGATTGGTCTGGTAAAAATAGGTGATCGGGATTGATCTCGCTTGATCGAGTTGATCTGATCGGCAGTGGGAACGGGGTATAATTAACTCACGGTTCTTATGAGGCAATTCATTATAAACCAAAGACGTGCTGATTTTTCCAAGGCTTTTTCTTGATGTCCTTGCTTTTAGTCCGTCTTCTTCCCGTTGAAAATGATTTCATTTATATTTAAAGATTGCTATGTCTTCTTCTCCCTCCTCTGTTAGCATTAGGAGCAGTCTATCTTTCTTCGCCTTCGTGGGTAGCTGCTTCAAAGCTGCCTTCTCTTCTTTCTCTTCATTCTCTTCTTCTTCATTCTGCCTCTACGCACAGGGTCCTAGAACGTCCTCCTCTTTAAAAGTTTTGCCTCTCGATCTCTTTGATCTTTTTATGGCAGACATTTTGACTGCGAATTTTCCAGCGTCCCTTTTACAGTATATATATAGAGGCAAGAGCGGAAGACGTGCATATAAAGTCTGGGAATTAAAGCGTAGGAACAGCGTAGCTGAAGCGTAAACATCGTAATTAAAGCGGAACCTTACTGCTGTACTGAGAGCAATATTGAAATAAACCTTCTTCTTCTTCTTCTTCTTCTTCTTCTTCTTCTTTTTTGCGACGGTTGAGAACGTAACGAGAACGGTTTTAAAGCGGGAATGGTCGTGTTTTGATCAGGGAAGAGCGGCGCAGCAGCGGGACCACATCGGTGTCTACACTCCAGTTCTCGAGCCGATGTTATCTTAAAGGGAAGGTAAACCCAAAAAGCAATGTGGATTGAGTGAAAGTAGCAACATTAGTAGAACACATCAGTGAAAGTTTGAGGAAAATCGGACAATCGATGCAAAAGTTATGAATTTTTAAAGTTTTGGTGTTGAAACCGCTGGATGAGGAGACTACTAGAGGATATGACGTATGAGTGGACAACAATACAAAGAAAATATAAAGGAAATTCAACAAAAATTCACTTTTCTAGAATTATGAAAGAGCAATGGACCAACCTCTTTCAGAAAGCAGGGGGAATAATTGCTACCCCTAACATATGTCAATATCAAGTTGATGGAATTTGTAATTTTCATGAAAAATGGATTTTTGTAGAATTTTCTTTATATTTTCTTGGTATTGTTGTCCACTCATACGTCATAACCTCTAGTAGTCTCCTCGTCCAGCGGTTCCAACACCAAAACTTTAAAAATTCATAACTTTTGCATCGATTGTCCGATTTTCTTCAAACTTTCACTGATGTGTTCTACTAATGTTGCTGCTTTCACTCAATCCACATTGCTCTTGGGGTTTATCTTCCCTTTAAGGCGGTGTCACACCTGTCCGGGCAAGCTACGCGGGCTTGTGGCGAGGAGGTAGTTTAAAGCACGTAGAAAATTTTCCGCGGGCGGACAAGAATGTTTGCAATTTTCGCACTTGTTTCTTACTTACTAGACGCGTGCTACTTAGCTTCTACTTGCGTGCGTTCCGTGTGACTCGCGTGAGAGCTTTGAAACCGATCCATTTTCTGTTACGAGCGACTTACGGGGATTGCGAAGTACCTGCTTTGAAGTTGCCTGTGAGGTGCTACCGGTAAGGGTTTCCTACTTGTGTTCTGCGCGTACCTCTACGGGCAACTCCCGTGACTCTTCCGGAACAAGTTTTGAGCATGCTCAAGGCCTTGTCATACCGTATCTGGGGAAGTTTTGCGGCTTGACTTGCGGGGAAACAAATTTGCTACCCGGACCTCTCCGCAGTTGGCCCGAACTTGACAGTACCTAGCACTTATCTCGTCCTTAGTTGCCCGAAGGTGCGCACGCTAGTCCAATTTTCCCGCAGCAAAGTTTTGAGCATGACCAAAACTATTTCCGGATGAGTTGCGAGGATTGCCCGAAGAGTTCCACGCAGAACACCCGTAGGAGGGCCGTAGCCGCCGCAATTCACAGGCATTTGACCCACTTGAAGTAGGTAAGTTGCCCGCTGGTCTATGCCTATGTGAAGGGAGTGCGTGCCATTTGTGGGCTCATTCTCTTCTTTGTCCTCTGTCCTCTGTGGCGTCGAGGACTACCTGGTCCCTTTCGGACAGGACTTCATCCGCCGAATGGATTTCAGCAGCAATTTGATGCATTTGCTGTGAATCTTCCGGGCTTTGTGGCTGTCCATCCACTGGACGTTCTCTGCCCTTGTGCACTTTCCGTCTACGGGGCATCTTCACTTCTTGAAAGCTAGTTGACAAATGATTATTTGCCCATCCACTCGAACCAGCCTATTGTTCAGACTAGCACTCACCTCGCAGGCGACTAGTACGCAGATAACACGCAGTTGTGGCGCATGTACTTCGCAGAGCCCGTATGTCGCCCGTAACTGACATAAAAGAAGCTATCACGATGTTATCACGTGACACCCACACGCCTAACATGCAGTTCAACGGAATACACGCAAGAAGGACTTAGGTATCACGCGTTTATCATGTAATACCCACGCCAAACTCGCCCTAAACCTTGTCCGGCCGCAGAAATTATTCTGCGTGCTGAAAAAATCCCCATACGCAATAAGCCCGCTTAGCTGGTGTGACAGGGCCTTTTTTGGCAGCGGGTAAATAGAGCCAGCGTGCGCACCTCCGGGTAACTACTTTTGAGATACATGCTAGGTACTGTCATGTGCGGGTCATCTGCGGGGACCTCCGGATAGCAAAAATGTTCTTCGGAAGTCGCACGCAAGGCTGGTGTGACACGGCCTTTATATGCGGATACTTACGGTCAGAACGACTGCGCTCATCCTGCGGTGTTTACACTGTCATCACGACCCCCCCCCCCCCCCCCCGGTTGCTTTGCGATTCAAAATGGGGTTTTGATCGAGGAGATCGGGAAGAAATTTTGAATATGTTCAAAATTTCTTCCCGATCTGAAAAAAAAAGAATGCCCGCTTCAACCCCGTCCTACAAACGATGCTGCTATCGATATCTGTACGCTTTTGCCGATGGGGATAGATGGGGGTCCAGATCGTGACGTGGAACGAGGGGACCGGGGGGGGGGGGAGGGGAGCATACACCCAAACATGGTATAAAAAGTAGGAAAATCAAGTATGATACGGATAATGAACATGGCTGAGTCATGGTATCTCAGCGTTTGTGTCTTTATAACGGTGTACATAGTCTTTGGAGACATGATAGAGGTGGATAACGCTCACCAGCAATGACAATAAAACGGAGTGATGGAGTGGTGACATGCATGCGTATTCTCGCAATAAGATAACGAGAAATGTAATTATCGACTTTCTACAAGAAAAAAGAACAAACAACAAAAGTAGATTCGTAAGTTGCATATTTTTTTATTCACCGATCGAACCATTTGAAAGTTTATTTCCGAGACTAAAGAAAAAGAGGGGTCATGATTGTATCCCACCTAATTTCTATTTTAACCGTTCATCTTGAATCTGTGTAATAACGTTGAACCCTATCCTGTATTGACAGACCCCCCCCCCCCACATACACGCACGATCGCCGTAAGAGATTGAATGTATCAAAATGAGAATACTGTAATATAGAAGGTGTAATATGATTTGTGGGTGGTTCAAGAATATCCAAGCTTTTGTACTGGCCATTGCATGGCCTATAGGTCTACCGGTATACGTTGATATAATCTTGGGAACTTGCGGTGCACAAAACAGAATTATGCAGCATTCATTTTCTTAACGTTTTGATGGCTAAATGCAGCATAGAGATTCGCTTACACTTCATGTGTGCATGTTTTTAGCCGTCTAGGTGTAATTTTTCCCACATCCCTGGAAATAAGGGGGGATTATATTCTTTGCATCCCCCCGCCGATCGACTCCCCTGTGTGTGTGTGTATATAAATGATATAAAGTATATAGCAGTGACTATTTTGATCCGTCATTATCAGTCAGACTAAAGTTCCGAAACACTTGACGAGTTCAGCTTAGGTCCAGCGTTAGCTGACTGGTTGAAGGATGGTCACCAGCAATAATAGCAGAACAATTTCCTGTGGTTACACAGAGTTTAACAATCATCTGTATACATCAGTAACTGATAAAACTACAAAAAAAAAACACACCACATTTCCGCTTTGCTCGTAAAATACTATACCAGTACTCCAGACCTTGATGAAATAATGCTGAAAGTGAATCACGAAGTAAAAAATTAATCATTTAGGCACATCAAAATCCGTTGATAGCTGTTTGCCATGAATGCGATATTAATATGTGACTCAGAGTTACGTGTCTTCTGTTTCATCGTTGTTTTAGAAGTAGAAGGTAGACAGGAAAATGACCACAAAACTAGTGTAGGATAAATCCGTTGTTACTCGTGCAAGTTATGCAAATACAGCTGTATTGTATAATAATGTGTACATTTCCATCATCTATAATAATATTGTACGTATAACACGTTCGCATCTTTGCATCCCTAAGGATCTACACTGTTAATGTGTATTTTATTCAATTGACAAATTAAAATTTGTCAAACAGATGGTCTTATTTGACAAAATTGGTTTGTCAAGCACGACATTAATGGTTTGTTGTGCAAACAATCAATTCACACTACAAATGATTTGCCATGTCTGCAATGCAATATGTCATGCAGCAATCTGTCGAGTGTGATTATACACAAGGTACACATTTATATCATGTATTAACAATAATCAATTACAGCAAGGTTACGCTGTAAATACACGTAAACTTAATGCACAAATCAATTCATACCAGAAATTAGAAATAATACAAGCAAATCCTTTATCATCTAGTGAGCCGATTTAATAACAGAGCAAAAGTAATTCAATTACTTGAATTAATATTGCTGAAACGAACTGTGGAAAACATAGTACATTGTATTTGATACAGTCATTTTTAAGCATGTCTGAGCATAGTCACAAGAATCCTTCATTGCAATTGGGTGCATCATGATGGTTATACACAGGTAAATGTAGTTCTGGCCATCAAACTAGTTGCATTGTATACCCTCACTACTTATTTTTCTCTGCGAAGTCATCAAATTTCCCTATTCAGAATACATGCATCAGTATTCATCTCTTACAACACTAATACAACACCCTTACAACACTCTGGCACAACAAGCAATGGTGTGGTCAATTTTGATTAAAGGGATCGTATAGTTTTGGTTCAGACCGAACCCTAATCCTAAATCGTGAACCTAAACCTACACCATTTTGGCCTAGTTAGCGTCGTCTTCGCGTTCGCGTCGCAGGTCAAAAGCTAGTGTTTTTTTTTTTATAATATATATATATATATTATATACATAATTGAGGCCAGGGTTTTCCCTGCAGCTCAGACCCGGAACTCAAGCAAAGCCTGGACCATCTCTTTCCACAGGGAGGGATGGCGTCGACCAACAGTCAAGAGGGACGGGCCAAAGGAGGCTTGATTCTGCGGTCTACGTTTATCCAGCTCTGCGCGGTGGTCACTGTGGTCTGTGTGTATCTTTCTGAGAGTAACAAGAGCTATCTCGTCCAGGATGTAAGGTAAGTACACGACCTCATAATCAGTGATCCATAATAGCCATCGAAAAATAATCTCTCTATATGTGTATATAATCCATGTTCCAATGTTTATTGATGGATAGAATATGACGTCAAAGAACCAGAACTGGGAACGCTGATTTTAAAAACAAACAAACAAAAAAAAGTTGAATCAACATCGCTCTTTGAAGTAGCAGTATCAACCCAACCTCATTGCCTAGTTTTTGATATCAAAACAAATCGATTCAACTCCAGTCATGACGTGTCATCTCACTGCCTCAAACAAGAGGAAGACAAAGAAGAGATAAATAAAATTTAAGATTGAATAATTTCGGACGATTATCTTAAAGTTTTGTCGACGCACCATTCAAACTTAGTTTAAAATCAAGCAAAGCCCGATTGTATGGTCTTGGGTGATGTTCTTTATTTCGAGGGTTTGTTATTCCGAAACACATAACATTCGTATACCTGGATATTCGTTAATCCCATCATTTGTGGCGTTATTCCGAAAGTTTGTTATTCCGAAGAATCGTCAATCCGAAAATGAACATGTTTATATTGACTTGCCATTGTGTACGTTTGTTTGTTTGTTGTTGGTTGTTTGTTGTTTTTTTTTTCATTTTCGGATTAACGGAATGAAAAGTAAACAAGAAATCTCCTTGATTTTTGAATTTGTGATACGGCAAAAGGGCGTATCGGATTTTGTTTATTTGTCTATTTGCTTGTTTGTTTGTTTGTTTTTAGTATGAGGTTTAAAGTTGTATTTTAGCTTTTTAACTTAGATTTTCCCTTTCATTTTCAAACATTTTTTCATTTATTTTGATTGATTTTTAATTCAATTTCGTCCCGAGAAATCTTGAATATATGCCAATCCTAGTTTCAAAGGTTTATTGCCACTTGGTCTACTACACAGTATCAGATGGACTACTTTCCAGTTCGTCCAACACCACAACGGCTAAACTCATTGGCCCGAATTCACGAAGGTGGTACAAATGAAACCATGGTTTTAAACCATGGACAAAACCATGTAGTGCCAAGTGTCGCACGGAATATTTCGTTACGAAATTGGTCTTTTCGTCGACAAAATGACCGTTTCGTTAACAAAATTATCATTTCGTGGACGAAATGTTCATTTAGTTACAAAATGTTGTCATTTCGTTACAAAGTATAATCATTTCATCGACGAAATGACTGATTTCGTAACAAAATATCCCATGTGACACTTGGCGCTCCATGGTTTTTGTCCATGGTTTAAACCATGGTTTCATTCGTACCACCTTCGTGAATTCGGACCATTCGGTCTACTATTAATTTCGTCTAATGCTCATTTGGTCTAATCCTCATTTTGTCTAATGCCCAGTTTGGCTCGTTATCATTTCGTCTAATGACCAGATGGTATTGTCACTTCGTCTACGTGGATTTTTTTTCTCACTTCGTCTAATATCATTTGGTCTATTGTCAGTTAGTCTAAATTCCATTTAGTCTATTCATCATTTGGCTTAAAATGGACATTTCGGCTAATATTACTTGGTCCACTGCCCGCTTGGTCTATATTTCACTAGGTCTAATGGACAGTTGTTAGTCTCCTTCCATTTCGTCTAATTTCCGGTTAGTCCACTAGCCATTTTGTCTAAGTAGAATTTCATCTAATCAACGTGTATTCTAATTTCCATTTGGTCCAACCTCCAATAGGGCTATCGTTTTGTCTCCAGACAAGTTCCAGATAGGGCCTATCACAAAATATTTATATTACCAACTTTGCTGTGATTAAAGTACAGGTCATGTGAGGTATATACACGTGTATAACCAAATTGTGATTTCTTCTGTCTGTTCTACATGTACCTGTGTAGTTTGTACCCCTGTGTCCGAATTGTGGAAAGTTTCAGCGCAATCGTATAATCATGTAATCTATGGAATCATGCATATTCAATGAGCTTCAAACAAAAGAGTGAAACTGTCACTTAATATCAGTCTTACGATTCACATAGTATAAATATATACGATAGCTACGGGGGCAAATTTAGCTTTGGAGTCCTGCCCCTAGATTTTCTTTGACAAAAACACTTGGGCGCTGTCGATTTCAGCCCTGCAAGATCTCATCAGGGACTCGATCGAGGTAGAAAAAACTCTCTCTTGAACCACGGCGCAATAGAAACGAAAACTCCACGTTTCAACCTTTATTGTCGTTGTTTTTTCATTATTCAATTCAATTCAATTCAATTTTATTCCACATGCTAAAAAGTATAAAAAACACAAGTACATGTACACCTACATAACATACATTGCACATTAGGTTTACATAAGAAACAAAAGGAATGATGCAAACAGTTATAATTAGCATGTGTGGGAATCAGAAAAGGCCATATAGGACTTATCAAGGCCGATTCCCTTACAAATGAGGTTACAAATTGCAATCAAAGATATACATTTTTAGAATGAATCTATACCATTAGAAATTATTCACAAAATTGCAAAAAGGACAAAATACACACAAAAGACAAAACAAAACAAAACAAAAAGGCAAATATCCCAATAATTATTCAGCTGCACTTTGGATTAAAAACATTCTATGTCTACGTTTAAAAGATGATAATGTAGGACATTCTTTGATAATAGCAGGTAACTCATTCCAGGACTTAGCTCCAATATATCTAATTGTAGTCTTTGAAAACTTATATTGGATAAAAAGTTAAACATATGTTATTAGCACATCTTGTGTTATAACTATGGACTGCACTATTTTGAACGAATAACTTATGGAAGGTTACAGGTAAAACGCCTTTAAAATATGAAAACATAAATATGGTCACTTGTAATTGCACTATTTGATCAATTTTTAAAACTTTCATTTTCTTGAACAATGTTGCAGTGTGCTCAAAAGGGCTTACGTCACAGACTATTCTTATTGCACGCTTTTGTAATAATAACATACGGTTTAATAAGTACAATGAAGTGTGACCCCATACTATTGCACAATAAGTTAAATGGGGGGAAATCATTGTGTGATATATGGTTAAAAGAATCTTTGAAGGAAGTGCATATTTCAAATAACTCATAACACCTACAATTCTGCTTATTTTAATACAAACATCATTTATATGGTCTTTCCATGTTAAACCATCATCAATTATCACACGAAGAAGTTTGATATTATTCACTTGTTTAGATTTAACATTATATTTGTAAAACATTTTCATCAATTACCTTATTCTTTGTTTTGAAAATCATATAACATGATTTTTCTATGTTTAATACCAGGCGATTTGCAACAAACCAAATATATACTTTCTTCATTTCTGTGTTAACCATATGATTGACTTCATAAACATCCCGACCAGAGAAAAATAAGTTTGTGTCATCTGCAAATAATATAGAAAACAAAGTAGGACTCACAAATTGCAGATCATTGACAAATAACAAAAAAAAAAAAATGAGGGGACCCAGTACAGAGCCTTGTGGAACGCCTGTTTTTACATAACAAAAATCTGATTTTATATAATTTACAATTGAATATTGTGAACGATCTGATAAATAACTCTTAAACCAATTCAGAGCACTCCCTCTTATTCCATAATATTCCAATTTAGTAATAAGTATACTATGATCTATACAATCAAATGCCTTTGTTAAATTTAAAAACATTCCAACCACAAACTCATGATTTTCAAATGCATTTGATATTTTTCCATTGATTTGAGTAATGCCATATAAGTGGAATAACCATGTCGAAATCCAAACTGCTGATGATATAAAATGTCATTGTTATCAATGAAAGATATCAATCTAGCATAGACTGATTTTTCAAAAAATTTGGTGAAAATTGACAACAGCGATATAGGTCTATAGTTTTGTAATTGGTGCTTATCCCCCTTGTTAAAAACTGTAATTACCTTCGCAACTTTAAGCTTCCGAGGGAATATACCATTTTCCAAAGATGAATTAAATATTGCACATAAAGGTTCCATTACAAAACAAATAGATTTCTTAAATACATTGACATGGATATCATCGTCACCAGGACTTTTGTTTATATTCAGATCACTTACAATGGTTAATATTTCGGCAGTTGTGATAGGTTTAAAAAACATGGATTGGCTTTGTGCAGGTTTGTGCAGGTAAGTATGAATAGATTCAGATGATTCATATATATCAGAAATAATATTGCTACCTATAGTGCAAAAATATTCATTAAAATGTTGTGCGACAGACTCTTTATCATCAATAAGATGACCATTGATTTGTAATGAATCTATACAATTACTCTGTCTTTGTTTATTCGTGACGTCATTTATGATAGACCATGTTTTCTTTAAGTTCCCACGCACGTTGTTAAATTTCCAATGATAATATTCACGTTTTTTTCTTACATATTTCCTTACCATATTCCGATATTGTTTAGATTTCTGTTCATTATTAACACTACGATTCTTAAGATACTTACGATATAATAAATACTTCTTTTTACACATTTTCCGTAGTGTACTATTAAACCATGGTTTATCCTTCTTTTTCAATCTGTGTACACACTTCTGCAATGGAAAACACACATTATAAAACAAGAGATACTTGGCAAGAAAGGCTTCAAATTGTTCATCCACACCATTTCTGTTTACAACATGTTCCCAGTTACAAGTTCGAAGCATATTACAAAAATACTGTATGGAGGAGTCATCAAAGACACGTTGAAATCTGTTGTGATCTATATTACTCTTACGATTGCATCTTATAACAGCAAATATCGGTAAATGGTCACTTATATCACATGTGAATATCCCTGAGACAACAATATTCTCTAACTTATTGATAAAAATATTATCGAGGAGTGTTGATGACTGTGTTGTTATTCTAGTGGGTTTTGAGATTACCGGAGAAAGTGAATATTATGATTATGATAAATTATCTATCCTACATGTAGTATATCTCTTGTGTATAAAGCAAAGCTGTATAGAAATCATGAAAAAAAAAAGAGGGAAAGGTTATGAAAATACTATTTGCCTAACTTACAAGCAGTTTTAGCTGCTATAGCTCGCCATCAAATCACCGATATACAACCGAACTAGTCTACGGATAATAATTTCTCCCTGTAACTTAATTGCACTCCGCATGTCACGTGTCTAAAGAAGATCCATACTAACCGTTAGTAATCAATTTGAAAAACGGAACCGCTTAAATTCGACCGGGTATGCCTAGTAGTTAGCCCATCGCATGTGAACATCGGACGTATCGTGTAAATGGTAGTAGACCAGTTGGGTATATACACTTAGTGGTCATTAGACTAAAATGGTGGTAGACCAGTTGGGTATTAAACTAAGTGGTCATCAGACCAAATAGTCCGTAGACTAATTCATTAGTAGTCCAGCTGGTTATTAGACTAATCGATAAATTGCCGAAATGGATATAGCCTAAGTGGGTGGATCCCAAAAGGAAATGATAATTAGACAAAGTGGGTATATGATAATTAGACACAGTGGATATTATGTAGACGAAATTTGAATAGAAGAATCGAGCATTAGACGAATAGGTGATGAGACCATGTGGTGTATAGACCAAATGGTATAGACCAGCGGATATGAGACAAAATGGGCATGCCCATCTGGTAACTAGACGGACGAAGTGTCAATTGGACTAAATGGTAACTAGACGAACTGGTTGTAGACGAACTAGGATTAGACCATGTGGGTTGAGACGAAACGGGTATAGGACTAAGTTGGAGTAGACCAAGTTATAGATTCCCGTTTCAAATTCGACGTTTCAAAATCGTCTTTTGTCGATCATTTTCGAACAGTCTATTCAATTTAGTAATTTGTCACACATTCTCGTCATTTACAATTCAAATTCGTCCGTTACTTCGCTGCACACCAACAGCAAATGCAATCTAATAATGGCAGGGCCCTCTGGTAGAGCAGTGGCAACACTGAAGAGGCTACCCTGGGTAAATAAGACCTTATTATTATTATTATCATGATTATTTTTATTATCATTATTATTATTATTATTATTATTTCGTCCTTCAGCAATAATTTTCGTCAAATTTTCCTTCAAACTCATCTCATGTCTTTTCTGTTTTAGTTTCTTGGTTATTTGCACGTGAACCTCATTTCACACGGAGACAAACATTTATATTTGTCACAAAAACAAAAACAGTGATCCACGATTTTTAGGCACATTATGATTTAAGACAATTTTGACAATCAAAAACACATATTTTTGTTTCATACATTAGGTGCAAAAGTATAAAATCAGGAAATAAAAGAGCTCAAATCCAAATGTTGTTACGACATAATTACAAATTGTCTTTACTGTTTTTAATGTTCTCTGACCGCCGAATACCGGGAAAAAGTAAGAAAATGCCGGCGTAGAAGTGGTTCACCTTCACAATACCAAAAGATCAATACCATTGACTAATTTGTTAATTTGTAAATTCTATGATGCGAACACGGAACGAATTTGATTCTTGCATACTCCAGTCGATGGGCGGCGGGGACGAATTTCAATGACAATTGTCGATTTTGTATGCGATGTCTTTGAAAAACGGTTGACGAAAAACAAATTACAATGACAATTGACTAAATTGAAATTGGATTTGCATTCTGTGTGCTTCTCGAGACAAATCTAAATTTTAAAAAATAGTTGAAGTCGATTATTAAAAGTGCAAAAATGGACGGAAAAACTTTACCCACGACATGGTTAACATTTGGGATTTTTTTTTTTGAGACGGAATTGACCTAACAATTATTGCCGTGATTCTCCTCTTCTAACCTAATAGATTGAAAAGTGCGTCGCTATTCACGAACACACTAATGCCAGCTAGCTCTTCAAATGCGACCACTGGATCTCGGCAGTCCCCTGGGACGGACTGTTGGAGAGAAGATATCATACGCCGATTACACAACGGAACTCCCAGTGAAGAAAGTGCCGTAACACCTATCAACTCAACTCAAGATTCGTCCGGTACGATTTCTCCTGCAGACATCCCTTGCAATCCTGTGCAGAGGGTTGTGTACGTGAAGACGCATAAAACAGCTTCGACTACCATGGCCTCTATCCTCGAGAGATTCGGATATTTGCGAAATCTCTCATTTGCGTTGGGTAAGAAAAACCATATCCTATCTAGCGAAAAATTGTTCACGACTTCCATGCCCTTCCGAGTTCCGAATAGGACACGAACAGATTTTGACATGTTGGTTAATCACGTCAGATATAACCGCAAGGATATGGACATCGCAGTACCCAATGCTAAGTATGTTTCCATTCTCAGGAATCCAGTATCACAATTAGAGTCGGCTTTTGGTTATTTCGAAATGGGAAGACATTTGAAAATAAGAACAAAAAATCCCTTCGAGACTTTTATGAATAATCCACAGTATTATTACAGGAAGAAGACTTTCTTCTGGACCAGGAGTAGAAATGGGCAGCTGTATGATTTTGGCTTCGATCACAAATACGATGAAGATAAAGACCATATTCAATCGTTGATTGACAAAATATCGCAAGAAATAGACCTAATGATGATAACCGAGTACTTCGATGAATCGCTAATACTCTTTCGGAAGCTAATGTGCTGGGACTTTGAAGATATTTTGTACATATCCAACGGTATTCGCAGCAAGAGTCACAGATACCCAGTCAATGATGACATTGCCAGGAGGATTCGGACTTGGAGCGCTGGAGACGTGATGCTATACGAACATTTCAACAGGACGCTCTGGAAGAAAGTGGCGGAATATGGACCCCAATTTCAAAAGGACCTGGCCCACTTCCACTCCCTGGAGAACCGAGCCATGGATATTTGCGTCAACCAGTCCAAAAAAGACTCAAAGGATCTGAGGGAAGACAAGCTGACGTTGAAACGCAAGTCCAAATTCTGCGTGGATCTGATGCGTGGCGATGTACCGTATACTGCCCTCATTCGGCGGACTATGGTGAAGCGTGCTAACGAGGAAGCTGCCCGGAGGGCTCTAGAACGTGGCAGATGATTCAAGTAGAGTGTTTTTGAAGACAGATTGGTGCTGTGATTGTTCATATGGCCACATACGGGTTAGCACTAACACAAATAAGAGCATTCTATTATTTTTTTTTTTTGCATCCTTATTACTTCTATTAGGTGATACGCTATCAGCGTATCGCCTTATACTGTGTTTATCAAAATCTTTCTTTATTTCTGGACACTTATTGTTTCCAAAGTTCAAGTGTCAATTCACAATGCAATTTTCTATGATCATGTCAAATGCTAATGTCTGGTCTTTCTTTGTGTCTTGATCACGTACAAGTTTGAAATCTTTGTTCATAATCTCTGCCCGTGTCTTAATTTGCTATCGAGAGAAATAACTACAGTCTTGCTCTAGGTCCGAAAGCCATTGAAAGAGGGGAGAGAATTAGTGTGTAATGACGTCACTAGTTATGTCATGTACGTCTTCCTGAACTTGATAACCATAATACATGCGCGTGTCATCCAAAATTTGTAGTAACTGCTTTCGAAAAGTATCCTGTGTCACTTTTACGCCCATGCGTCGATATCAAGATGATTCGAATTTCGTAGTGTCACATGAACATCTCCCTAAAACTTGTTCGATATTCATTTTGTCTTTTGATTTGAATGTGTTACTGTTTATACTTGAATTTGATAAACAAACTTATCTAAATTCCTCTATTTTACTTTCATTTTCTTATACGTTAATATCTACGTGTTATGGCGTGTGAATATTGTCTTCAAACCTTAATTCTCATAATTTAATTCTCATAAATAATATATATATATTATGTAAATTATATATATATATATATATATATATATATATATATTCAAATTCAGAATATTCAAATTGCACGGGATAAAAGCACGCTGTCGTAAGTTTTAGACTTATTGAAATGCAACCTAGAATGAACCAGAAAACGAACTTGGTTGTTGATAACACCATGTAATTTACTTGATACTATTCTAGTCGCCCCGCCATGACGTCATACGATGCAAACATCAATATGACATTTCTTTCGTTAGATGTTTCTTCACTCGTAGTTTATTTGACTTCTTTCTTTCTGTGATTAAAGTGAATCGCCACCCCATGTTCAAGAACACTTAACTAAATGGAGTAAGATAGAAAGATATAGAACGATAAACGAATCCTAAAAGCCAAACATGAAATAAGTGAGATTTGAATAGGAAACCGGGATATCAGTCACAGTCATAATTATATGAAAGTTAGATGGTGTCACAAGTTTGCCAGTGGCATTTGCACAGGTAATTATAACCTTTGTTGTTGAAAGAGAGTGAAAATGGAAATGATCTGTTATAGCGCTGATGATTTGGGATGCGAAAGAGCTGGTTGTCGTTGGTAATAATCTAGCAAAGTGTTATTTCTTTTTGCTTTTCTTTTTGTGCAAACCAATGTCAAAGTCATCAGGATATGAGAACGTAGTGTCATCCTATATAAACTTGTTAAATGATACGATTGCGACCGATACTACTGTTTTACGGAAACATAATGGAACTCAATACACTGTACTAATATTCCATGCATACCTGGGCATTATTTTCGATTTCAATGAGTTATAAACCAATCTGTTTGTTTGATTTACGATTTAAGAAGAGTGCCACTGTGACCTGTCCTGCAGTATAGGTAACATATCTCCTCTCTAGTACGTTAATGATCTAGTGTTTAACAGTTCAGATACCATTAGATGTCGTGGTGATTAACAGTGCGTGTCATCAGTGTTCACTCGTATAGTGTGATTATCGAGTGCAATAAAAGCTGTATCTAATACTTACTGCTGTACATGTAATTTTACGCATTGCGGCTTGGATTCATGTTTGTATATAAAAATGGTTAGAGGTAGTCTTGTGACGTCCTTGAAAGAGCTACCAGAAACTTTCGACGAACTATACAGTATTCTTCTTTTTGGCAAAGAAAGCTCTCCACATTTATACCCGATCGATGCATTAATTTGGCTAACTCAGAAGCCTTGTTTTATATCGCGCAAAACACTCTAAAAGCCTGTGGTAGTGAATGCCTTGCGGGTTGCAAAGTAATTTATGTTTGAATACTTCAAAATCGTATACCCAAGGCATTTTAAAACCTGTTCACTTTAGATAATATAATTTATTCTTTTCCGATACTTAACTCTCGATAATTTTGCTTAACTATTTTAGCATAGAATTAATTCCTTCAGGCATAGCAGTCCTGAGCCATGTCGAAAAAAGTCAAAATAAAGTTTGAATCATTGAATTATTGAATCAAGGAAGTTTCCTTCCTGACTAATGCACTGCATATTTAACTGCTTTCCTTTAAGCTCTCATGGAACACAACTTATCAGCATTCACACCATAACTAAGCATTCTGAAACGTTCTGATATTCGACACTATACACAAATGCAGCATCTTATTATCATATCGTCACTGTACTGTTGCTCGCAACGTTTGTCATAGTTCGCTGTATGCAATGTTTCACATTACGGTGCATTCATGATAATGGGCATTAATCTTTACGATAAAGGGTATCATCTAACAAGTGATCATGTCTCGGTAGTACCATGAACCTCTTTAATTCTCACACTTCACACACACACACACACACACACACACACACACACACACACACGCACACACACACACACACACATATATATATATAATGTGTGTGGATATGTATATAAGCATACATAAATTATCCACATTCATTCCTTCCTTCATCCATTTATTGAAACTCATACACCCACATGCACATGTCGAGCTTACTTAAACAGACTAGACCCAAACACGCACTTCAAGTGCAATTCCACACCATATATGGTAGCCGGCTCTCTACCATCTATGGTAGAGATCAATCAGGTGAACAGAATGGTGCAAGTTTTGTCAAAAGTCATAATCAAAATCATAAACCTCGAAAGCATTATAATACTGATATCAAGCAACATGCACAACTGCATGTGATCATAGTGATGGTGTTGCTATACAGCCACCGACGGTTTCGGAGACCACCATGAGAGGATATGGTGGCTTGGTACTAAAGATATCGCGTGTCAAGAGTATTCAATTTTTTTCAAAATTCAAATTCAAGTTTATTCCGTTTTTCGACAATAAAAAACAACAACATAACATACATCACACTTTCTTCAGTGATAGAAATCGTATCAAGAAAACAATGGGAGTTTAACAGAGTATACTTGTATACTTTTACAGTAAAGATACATTACAATGCCTGAAGTAAAATGAAATAAAGTGAAATATCAATGTACACAAGGCAAAAAACGGAGGGACCCACTGAAAAGACAAAGCTTGTAGAGTGTGGGGCCCTCGGGAAAAGAAAGAATCAGTGAAAATATTGCATCAGAACAACAACAAAAAGGTTTGAAGCAACAACAGCGAAAAGAAAGAAAAAAAAAGAAAACATGTTTAAAAGAATTGACAAAAAAGAAATGGTAAAGAAATGGAAGCCGACAAAGAGTCAGACAGAAAAGGAAAAGACACATAATGACAGCACTAACATATGAACAGACATAAGACGACACTGGGACAGCGACGAGGCTAGTTAAGCGCAAAAGACAGGCCACGACAAGAAGCAAGACTAGCGCAACGGAGATGACGATACACGGAGGTTCGACGATGGAAAACAAAAACAAGACAAAACGGACAGAGCTCCCTCATTGTTTAAAGCGTATAGAGTGCAGATCTCGAAGAAAAACCCATCAACTGCGGGACTAACTTGTACGAAAACTTTATTCACGAACTTGACTGTAGTCAGCCGGTACGAGCGACAATGTATAAGCGACTATGCGGATTTTACAAAAGGGCATCAAAATATATAACTTGTAAAACTAATCCTATTCATGACAGACGTCATTGTAAAGTTGCAAAAGAAAAAGTTTTAATTTCCGTTTAAATGAGTATAAAGAAGGAGCAGTTTTTATTTCGTGGTTCAGAGAATTCCAGTAGTTTTGACCAATGTAAATAAATGAGTTTTTAGCTAATATTGTTCGAAAAAGAGGTAAATGAAATTTATTTGAACGTCGAGTGGGGTAAGTGTGAAATGATTGGTTCTGAAGGAACATTGGATCAAAAATAGATGGAAGTAAATTGTTATTATACATGTACATAAATTGACCTAAACTGAATAAAAACAACTCATTTTTTCTTTTGTTTAGGAATAATATCATCAAAAAACAATTCAAAATATCCATACAATTATCAAAAGACAAATTAACATCATCACTTTCATATACTTGTGACCAATCGCATTATCAAGAGCGGCATCAAGACTGGCCAACTTTTCAGGCGAGACTCTACGTTTAAGTGAAGAAAATAAAGGTTTTGGATCATTAACAAACGTTTTCAAAGTTATTGGAAAATGATCCGTTATATCTGAAAGAATTATAAAAGAGTCAGGGAGGGGTAAGATATTGCATACATATTGTTATCAATGAGAGTAGCAGAATGATCTGTAACCCGAGTCGGTTTGGAGATGAGGGGCAGAAAGGATGAAGACAGAAGTGTTTCGAGAAACTCACTTGAAGAATGATCATTTCCTGATTTCAGCAAATCAATATTGGAATCGCCAAGTAAAAAACAGTCCTTACTTCGAATAACTGGTTTTTTTTTTTGTGCCAAATCTGAGATATAAGTCAAAAAGTCTAAAATATTTGAATTGGGAGGTCTGTATATAATCCGGACTACACGTTCCTACATCCTGTGCTATTAAGTTCAATGAAAAGAGATTCAACAGTGTTATCCATTCTACAGATATCGCTGTGAACAACACATTTAAAAGAACTTGACACATAAAATGCAACGCCACCGCCACTTCTGTCAGATCTATTATTAACATACATATTATATCCGTCGATCGCAAAAGAATTAGGATTTTTCAGACGACGCGGTTAACCAAGTTTCACTCGGTCCAATGACAGAGCATGATTGAGTGTGATAAGATTCTAATAAAAACTGTCACTCATCAAAATGCTTATTTAAACTCCTTATGTTTAAATGCAGCAAAGAAAACGTGTCTGCAGAGAAACTATGATACATATCTTTACATTAATTAACGGTTATATAATTACATAACGGATTCTGAATTAAATCATTACCAAAATCTCAGGTCAAGTCATCAGCTGATGAATTCAAATTATCAGCGGCGAAATTATCATAGGGAGTTGCAAGTGTAACTGGTACTCCATCAACTAAATCAGATTCGGATGTTGTGCGTCTAAATAATAAAAAAAAAAAATCATCATTCGACACAGAATGGAACGGTGCATTTAAGAAATCAGCCATGATGGATGATAATATTGTCTGAAATAGGATTCTGCGTTTCCAGCAAAACTGTGAAGAGGTGGCGCACGATAGAATTAATAGGAAAACGGCCAGCAGGCAACATGACAGTGACAAAGCACGTGAAAAATTCGATACACGTAGCAATGTGCAAGGCTGGCATAGGAGTCTTGATGTAATGACGATCGCTTCGAAAAAGAGGGAGTGGGAGTAAGAAAAATCAGAATGGGTTAGACGAGAGAGGTCATTAATGGCGAGGGAGACAAACACGGAACACACACAAGTGAACGAAGATACATGTATACAACGAGTGTCTGGGTGGGTATCCAAACTGAAAACAAAAGACATGTATATACACAAAATGTTGGGCGAAAAATAATGAAAGAAAAGGAGGCAGATAGCAAAGCTCAACTGTTGGAATGAAACAAAAGATCCGCTTCAACATCATTATTAGGTTTAGCATCTGCAAAACAACTGCAGAGCCGGGCTAAACTGTTGCATGTTGTCACCGAGACATGCATCTCTTCCGGAGAACGAATTTAATTACGTAATTAAGTATGTTGCTCTACTTTTCATAATATAATGTTAATACAAACGTTTTATGAACGGTATACAATGATATGTATAAGTTATCCTTAAAAAAGTATAAAATCACCAGTGCCTTGTAAAACAAAGCCTGACATCACCCAGCAGATTTAACAATAAACGAACAAGTACAGAAGGAAAAGGAAAAGAAGGGAAGAGAACGAAGAAGAAAACGAAAAAAAAAAACCGGAAGCTAAGGGTGAAAAGAAACTAACAAGAAAAGGAGAAAGAAAGGGAAACTTGTCGGAAGACATGCATAACTCGTGTGAAAAATACATACCACAGCGAGCGGCTGTGCGAACTGACATTGCACCAGGTGGATGGTGCAGCCAACAGATTACTATTGTATGCAGAGGCCACTGGAAATAGACATAATATTGGAGCACCTTATTGCATTCAAAACGTGAAAATAACATGGATAAAGGTTGAACGTGGTCACTGTGTTACGCACAGGAAAGAAAGGAGAAAAGTCAGCAAAGCTCACATGTGCCTACTTAACAAAATAAAACCTTTGGCGCCAGTGACAGTCAATACAAGTCAATTCTGTATACTGTTATACGGTAAAAGTCATTATTTACTTGCCTATATAAAGAAAACAAAGTAGACAAAATTCACTAGGCATTTCTACACTTGGGGACGTAAAACACCTACATTTTCTATTTACTTTGCATATTATGGCAGACCGTTTCTTCAAAATGTATTGACAATCTAACGACCACATCAAAGTACAAAAAGTCAAGAAAATGAGAAACCGACATTTAACACTTCAATGTTTTACTAAACCCTAAAAAAAAAAAAAAAAAATCAAAGAAAAAACTGGATGTTCATACATAATTAATGCACCCAGACCCAAACAAATGTCTGTATCATCGAATAACTACAGCACGGCGTGTGCATTGTTGAACACCCCTATTGGGCACAGCCGGCGCAAACAATACATCCAATAGGTGACAGTATAGTGACCCGGTACTGAAGATTATAGGCCTATTTTACTCAAGCAATTCATTTGATAAATAGCGTGAAAAGAGAACGAATGAAAGTATATTATACTTCAATTTTTCATTGACTTCATGTAATAAAAACAGCATGGATGAATCTCTACTTTGCGCAGCAAGAAGAAAAACAAAAGTCAGCGTGGTTCACTTGCCCCACCTCAGTAAGATCCTGATCACTTGCTACTTTAATACATCCAAATTAGTTAAAATCCATAAATTATAATTTAGTAAAAAAAAAAAAAAAATCATAGTATTCTTACTTACTTGCATTGATAAAACAAAATGTTACTGGGTTTTCAAAATTTAAGGAAATACTGAATACATTTATCAGTTTATTTAGAGAGGGAAAAAAATCCAAAATGTTCCTTACTATTAGACATCAGAGAAAATAGAATCAAAACCTAAATACAGGGCACATGATATAGCCAAATCCACATACATTTCCACATCGGCAAAACATGTACGATGGCACATGCCAGTGAAAACCAACTCTGTATACGAAACCAGCACAAACAACAGGTGACAGTTATGGCCCGTGTGAAAATATGCATGCATGTATTGAACTTGAGAACCTCGAGAAATTCAGTATGAAAGCAACGTTGCACAATAACAGCTGGGCGTTATCAGTGCGTTGCACTCAGAAGCAAGATTAAAAAAAAAAGACAAAAAAAAAAGAAGCATGCATGCTCAAGCTTGATAAGGTATGTAAACAACAATGGACATGATGGAAACTTGACACCATGCCATGTCGCAGGAAAGATACGAAATCTTGGGCGTTGTAACCTCAGACGACGTGGCGGATTAGGTCAAATCTGCATAATTTAGTGAGGTCATTGCTTTCTTGCTTACATAATAATCAAATAGCGCGCTATTTCGCTATCGGGAAAATTTCCCAAGTCAGAAAATAGCGCGTTATTTGGAGACATCGGGCTGATGTGAAAACGCCTATTGTTGACAAGCTAGAGAGCTAATGGATACAATACTTTTTTTTTTGGGGGGGGGGGGGGTTCTTACAAAATACATCGGACGCACAGCCACACTGGATCACCGCAACACAACATTATTGGTCGACATTGCATCAGAGTTGGTGATACCAGCTGCATAACCTTCCCTTCCATGACATTCACCTTGAGTTAAACAGATAGTGCAACCCTTAGAGCCAGGTGCCTAATTTAACATAATAATCAGTGTACTGAAAAGTCAAGGATGCGCAAGTATTGTCTTCACCTGCTGAAAAAATCGGCAAAAGAACGGCCTGGGGGGGGGTATTACCATGCCAGACACTATGACTGATGACAGGGAATTATTGTCCGTTGATTTTATTTTTAGATAACATTGATAAACCACTTAATTATGATGGGAATGTCGACCAGTGTGTGTGTGTGTGTGTGTGTGTGTGTGTGTGTGTGTGTGTGTGTGTGTGCTTATTTTATCTGTATAAACTAACAGATTTTTTCATAAGTTTTCAAAAATTGTCAAAATTCGATGGCTGTGATACACAAAATGTGGTGGTAGTTAACATCTGACCGAAGAGGAGGAGAAATTGAAAAACAAAAAACAAAAAACCTATTTGTAGCAAAGTTTGCGTGGACAGTGTAACGTATGTCAGTGTATATTGTCAAGATTATAGACTGATAGAGAAAACAAACTACGGTGTTTAGAAACGCAATAGGAGTGACCTTGTATTTTCTTGTATTGCCTCTTTCATACAAAGAACCCGTAGAATGAATCGTTTGATCGTGTGTCCTTCAGCGAAACTATGGAAAGGTGGGAGATCACATTCATAAAATTGCAGTCTTTTTTACTGAAGCTTTTAAAGGAAGCCCAAACCCCACGAGAAATGTAGATTGAGTGAAAGCAGCAACATTAGTAGAACACATTGCTACAGTGAAAGTTAGAGGAAAATCAGACAATCGATGGAAAAGTTCTGAATTTTCAAAGTTTTGGTGTCGGAACCGATGGATGAGGAGACCACTTAAGTTCATGACATCATGTTTGGGTATTAACAATGATGAAGAAAATATAAAGAAAACTGAACATTATTTCACTTTTCTAGCATAACAAAAGAGCACTTAATGGAATGTGTTATTTTCATGAAAAAAAAATGAATTTTTGTGGAACTGAATTTATATTTTTTCTTTATCTTATTGTTGTCAAAACATAGGTGATAACCTGTAGTAGTCTCCTCACCCAGCGGTTCCAACACCAAAGCTTTAAAAATTCATAACATTTGCATCGATTGTCCGTTTTTCCTCAAACTTTCACTGATGTGTTCTACTTATGTCGCTGCTTTCACTCAATCCACAATTCTCTTTGGGTTTGAGTTTCCACAGAGAAGACAGGGCAATTCTCAAGAGGCTCCTTGGATAATTCCCCTCCTTTTCGACCTCCTCGTGTCAAAGAAGGCGAGTTAGATCTCGTCTTCTCAACTTTGCAAGTCCGAGATATGACAGTAACAAGATCTCGTCTTCTCGACCTCTTGGGCCCGAGAAGGCAAGAAGACAAGTCGTCAGTTTTTAACTCTTGACTCCTCCCTGGACTCCTCGGGGTCTGAAAACGTGAATAGGTGAGATGTGAGTTCCCGTATTTTCCACTAGTCTTTCCGGGTCCGAAAAGGTGAGAAGGCTTGATGTCATTATCTTGTCTTCTCGCCTTCTCGCATCCAAAAAGTCAAGAAGACGAGAAGTCATATTCATATTATCTATAACCTTCTCACAGGCCCGAGAAGTCGAGAAGACGATATTTCGCATCTCGTCTTCTCGGACCCAAATCGAAGAAGGCGAAGGCGAGGATTTTGAAAGGCGTGACCACTAAACCGAAGCCCTATGCAACACGAATGCATGTTGGTTTGTGTGGATGGGTATACAGCACTATTATACCTAGACCGGTCGTCGCTTATAATGTGGCCAAGTGAATATCTAAATACGTGTCATATTATTATCTTTATAATATTTTTTTCTTCTGTTTTCCCCCTCTTTGGATTACTTGGAACGGCTCCCAAAGAATCTTCAAAACCAAGATTTGTTGATGACAGCACTGTCAAACACTGCTAAATCAGTAACATGACAGTAACAAAAGACACTGGTATCTACCTTGCCCTAAACTACGCAAAACTTGCATGTTTTGCAGGATTGGTGTGATTAACAAAGGACATTACATGGAAATATCTAAGTAATCTGAAGCTACATCCTGTAAAAAAGATGATCAGATAACCAGATACGGATCTCGTCATGTCTACATCCTGATCATACAAAGATGATCAGATAACAAGATCGAAAATCTCGTCATGTCGACATCCCATAAAGAGAAGATGATCAAGCGACTAGATTTTGGATCTCGTAATGTCTACATCTTTTATCACTTGATTTATCAACCTTAAGATTGATGGCTCGGAATATAATTTCCAGAAATGTCAATACATTAATGATGTCAAATCTTTTGAATCTCTTTTTAAAACTATTTTATATCTGACGCAGGTTGAGCAACTGTCATGATTACGGTATGAGCCATGGTTTTTAAGGTGTGGTATGAGCCATTTTTTTTATTATACTTTTTTTTTAATCCATTTGCTCTTGGGTACATTATGATCGCTTCTCTTGTTTAAAATTGATTTATGGAATTAATACTGAAATGAAATGATCAGAAAAATTAGTTAATGCATTTGATTATGACATATTAATGTATTCGAGGGAAATTCACTTTTCCTACTAGAAATTTTCTGCATTGGCAAACGTGGTTGATGTGCATTGTAACAACGACAACAACAATAACTATGATAAAAATAATGATAATAATAGATAATGATGATAAGAAGAAGAAGAAGAATGATGGTGATAATGATGATGATAGCAATTACGATAATGATACTGAAATAGAAATAAAAATTCTATCGTCGATGTCGCTGTCTACCGGGAGACAGCAGAGTGGCCGAGAAGGATTAGAAGGAAAAGATAGAAAAGTACCAGATCCTGGCCGGAGAACTTTGCCACCTGTGGAATATGAAAGTGAATGACGGTGATTCCTATTGTAGTGACACCAGAGCACTCGGAACACCGTCAAAGAAAGCAGCTTCGAGGTTACTTGGACGATATGGGTGTGCCCGATCGAGTGCAAACGCTCCAAAAAGCAGCACTACTGGGGACGGCGCGAATCCTCAGAAAAGTACCAGAAGTCCAAGATTCCAGGATGGAACTTGACGTGATATTGATCTTCAAGAGACATCTTGTGATTAACTACTATAGACAACAACAACAATAATAATTATGATAATATTGATTATATTGATAATATTAGCATTAATGACAGTAAAAAAAAAAAATATTTTAAAAAATACTTCACTCACCAAAGATGAAATTTTCCATAGAGTAGACAGTAGTGGGCCGTATACTATAGGGTATGCAGACATGGCGAGATCCTCCTATAAGGTCTGTCCATCCGACCGTCTCTTCTGAGGGATGCAGACATGAGATGAGGTCCGACTCTATAATAGTCATCTAACCATCTATTCTATATGAATTAATAGACTTGACAAGATCTAAGATCTTACAATGATATCATTGCCCTCTGCCAATCTGTTCTGCAAGATGCTGACATGACAAGATTTAAGATCTTATAATCTTAAAGTCATATTTTAAAAACCATTTGCGCATGAAACAAAGACCCAGCATTAGTGCTTCAAAATAGTCCTACAATGTGAGTTAGGGGTAGAAACAACTACCGGGTAATGTAAAAATGTTCATCAGTATAATCAGTTTTAAGTATTGTTACATATACAAAATGAGAACAGTAGATATAATAGAATTGTTTCCAGAATAAACTGTGTACAGTTATGAATTATTGAGGGAAAAAATGATATCTCCCTATATCTTAGGCTTTATTGCGAAATTTCTATTTGTTAGGATGTTTTGTGATACAACAGCCTACTGACCTATAACCATCTGTGATAACTCGAACATTTCTCAAATCACTGCTCCCAATGATAAACAATACCTCTTGGATGTATATTTATATATGAACATGACGAGATCCAAGATCTTGTCATCTTAATCATCCATTCTACTGGATGTATTAAAGGGGCTGTACAGTACTGGTTGAGGTGGGGATTCATGTTTTTTACATTCCTAAGTGAGATAATGAGAAACCTCTTATGAAATATGAAAGAGCATGTAATTTTAAGAAGGATTCAACGTTTATTTGATGAAAATTGGTATTCAAATGGCTGAGATATCCAAAAAAAAAAAGATAATAATAAAAGACTACAGGCCACAACTTTATTAGGATCTCTTTGTTTCACCTTGTTTTTGGATATCTCAGTCATTTCAAAACCGATTTTCATCAAATAAACTTTTGATACCCCTTAGAATTGCATGTTTTTTTTTGACATCTCATAGAGTGGTTTCTGAATATCTCGCAAAATGTAAAAAGCTAAATCCTCACCTCGACCAGAACTGTACACAACCTTTGATAGACATGACGAGATCTAAGACCTTCTCATCTGATCATCTCTTCTGATATCTTGTCATCTGATCATGTACTGGGTGTCGACATGACGAGTTGATTATCTGGACATCTGATCATTTGGGGTCAGTTACGAGTGGAGATCGCGACTTACCCGTGTTGAAGACGACCAAGTATCCTTGTTTTAGACCACGGAGCTACAACTCATATAATGGTGTATTGTAGCTCTATGTCTAGACCATGGAGCTATCATGGAGCTAGCTCCATGGAGCTATTACGATACGCTCAATGCATGGAGCTGCATGCTCTACGTTTATAGACTTTTCTTCCTCTTTTTGCACCTTTACTCAAGGCGGATGTATATTCATTATTATGCAGGATGAAAAATAAAACATGATAAGGGTTTGTATCCTTTGAAGCGGTAACATGGTACAGATGTATCAGGTTTTGGCCGTTATAGTAGTAAATCTATCATCGTGAGAATGTGAAACTCCACTGTAAAGTGCTCAAGGCGTATCAGAACACGGCCCTATCTCAAGATGGGCAAGAGAGAGAGGGTGAATTTACGCAAATTTAAGCTATGAACACAATGTATTTTGGCAGATCCTAAAACATCTAAAACCTGAAATATTTTATATTTACTGTAATTCTAAAGTTGTTGTCCCGTACACAAAAAGGCGCTACTCTTCCTAAGGCACTGCCCATTAGTGATAATAAGATGCGGGATCATGAATGCTATGAATACAATTGAAAAGTATTAGAAGTATGAGTATAATCCGATGTCATTTTTGGTCAATTCTTGATGTTTTATTCTTTTTCCAATGTATGCTTTATAAAATATTTAGAGTAATTACATTTCTCTATATGTGGTGTTGTACTTGAAATAAAAACATCAGATACTTATAAATGCCCAGCATGACTATGAGTCTAATATTGTTCCGTGTAGCATGACGCCTTTGGTTATTCGTTTACGAATATTTTCTACATGTAGGCCTATTTTCTCTTACAATAAAGATAATTTCATAGAAGATTCTACTTATGCCGAGACTTCAGATGCCAGTAGTAGATATTTGTGAATCATTTCGATAAAATAAATTGCATACGCCACTCCCTCCCCCCTCCCAAAAAAAAAGAAAAAACAAACACACCAAAAAAAAAAAAAAAAAAAAAAAGCCAGAGAGATTTCTCACGAAAGACTACAGACAAACATATTAAAGAGCCAGTGAGTAACCCCTGCCCGAACAAATTTTGAATAGAGGGGAATTCGTCAGACAAGAGTTGTATCACTCTGATCCGTTATATCTGTTCTTTTCATTTTTGTTTTTGCCTCTTTGCTGAATACATAATCAGAATCACACCATCACATCAATTTGCACCAATTATTTGTTATATTTAAAAGGTAAAAAGTGTAAATGCAGTCCAGAACGTAGACTAATGTCTACCCGTGCGATACTCCTAGAAAGGAAAGACGCGGTGATGCGGAGTACTTTTTCCGTGCAAACCATGGCATTACGTAATACCCG
Source organism: Diadema setosum (assembly GCF_964275005.1). NCBI lineage: Eukaryota > Metazoa > Echinodermata > Echinoidea > Diadematoida > Diadematidae > Diadema > Diadema setosum. The sequence continues at coordinate 35,515,814 of NC_092686.1, forward strand.
TCCTTCATTATGTTCACTCAGCCAACCAACCGTCTGCCTGCTGGCTGGCTGGTATCTGTACGTGTAACCACAGAGGTTGATGGTGGAATTCTGTCATGACGCCACCTATTCGGCTCCGTGTTGAATTCTATACATTGTACAGTAGTCGAGGTTCCGAGCCCCTGCTTTTCGCCACGCTGTAGTCCCACCTTCGCTGCTCTGTGCGGTAGCCACGTAGTGGGGATGGTAGTTGATCGACAAGAGCCTGAAGCTGCCTGCTGTACCTGTAAGTATTGCCGGTGTATATCGTTGTTATTCTGCTACTGTTTTGCATTTATCTTGCACAACGGAATTTGCCGAAATGGGACTGTTAATGTTGACCATCATCCATAATAATGATTCATCAAAACTCCACCATCATGCTGCCCCAGCTTGTCTCAAAATGTGGGCGGGATGTCGGATGGATAGCAAATTTCGATCAAGTCACAAGTCAGGGAAAATGGGTCTGGATCTACTATCTGTGACTCAAGTAAATTTGGGTGTAATACGTTGGAAGCATTACCCAACCCGCAATATCACAGCAAGCATACAAAGTTGAGTTTGAGCTTCAAACCAAGGAGGTGTGTAATACCTCCTCGATCAAATCTTCACCGAAAGATCGGTCTGTAGCTCTGGTCGTCGGGGATATGTTCCGCGGAGACTGCGTCTAGCTTCACGGATCCCTTCCTATACAACCATACCGACGAGCTGGTAGTTGCATCTTTTTTCATGAAAATTCTATCAAAATGTGGGATATACCATTAATCTGGTGAGTGCAATGCATTCTTGAAATGTTGATTTTTTTTTTTTTTTGCTATACAAGTTTAAATTTGCCGATCTAGGGCTGTGACGCAATCGAGAAGGGTGAGATACCTCACCCTATTCTCCATAGAGACCCTACGTAACAGCGAGGTACACTATAAATTTCCGTCTGTCTACGGAGGAGAGTGATAACGTCAATGAATAAAAATAAAAGACTCCTCCGGACAGACGGATCTTTCTGTCTAGATCGAATCATATTTGACTTACTTCGGTTCATCGATCAAAACTCCGTCTCAATGTTTAATCAGAGGACTTGTCAAGTTGATTGTGTGGAAAACAAGGTGGGAAAAGACGGTGTAAAAGTGGACACTTTTCTCGCAATACGCGCTTTTCGTGCCTTCTCCTGTAATAAAGCACTGGGGAGACCGGGGAGAATATGGGACACTCATGTAACTTGAAAAATGTTCGGCCAGTCAACAACCCTATAAACATTATATCAGTGAAAAAATGAGCCTCGGTACACCTGAAAATGGACATATTAACCACTATACAGCTCTACAGGTATCTTGTCAGTAAAATATCAAACTTACTATAGATCTGGTACGTCCTTTACTATGTTAATAGGTATTTTAATAAGTGTGCAAACTTCTGAAAATAAAATTGCTTGATAACAGACATGCAGGTATGAGAAATTCGCAGGGATCTTTTACTGTTTCTGTTACCACTGGGAGAAATTTAATAGGGCAGTGTTACATTTCTCCCCGCGGCACATGTAAATCCTTCTTTGGTCATGATGGTTATCCAGTTTCTCTTAGTGGTTAAACAAATCATTAATTACACGAAAATGTTTATATATATATATATATATATATATATATATATATATATATGGGCAATTCCATGGGAATGTGGACATGGCACTAAGATTTCAAGTTTATCATATTGCAAAAGAATTACTCATTATGTATTACCCATATATTGAAGTTAAAGAAACTTGAAGAATTATATCAATCGGTCAAATATTTCCCGAGAAACAGCTACAAATAATGTTGAAGACAATTTTTCAGTCATCCAAACTGCTAAAATGCATGCTTAACTTGATATACATTTTTTTTTAATAGAAAAATTCTTCTAGCACTTCAATCAATTCGTTTTAAAGAAGCAAATTGGTTCTACTTCAGTCTCCCATGAGGAAATTTCTATGCCACCTTCAAAAAATTTTAATCACCACATGAAAGTTCAGCCCTTGAGCCATGTAACGCGAGTTACCGAAACAAAAAATATTTTTCATTCTGAAGGAAGCAGCAAGTTTCCACCAACATAAGCAAATATTAACACTTAATTAAGCTAGATTGTGGTGAAAACAATCAAATCCAGTGTTATACACACTATGCTGGACTGAAACAAAGGAGGGTAGCCTAATAAACTGTGATTGTATAATACTAACATCAAGGCCACTGATCACATGCCACATTGAAGCAGGGAGGTGTGTCACACCTACCTGATGGAAGTGTCTAGCCAGGCTTTCACTGCATGTGTACATACATCCAGCAGTGAATGAGGTTAACCTAAAATTTATCTTCTGAATTTCCTGCATCAGTATTACATAATTTTCATTACAGAATGCTATAAAGCAGCAAGTGTTGGTTCTAATCCTTATTCGGTGGTCTAGTGAAGATGACGCCTGTCCGGAGATCAGGAGGTTGTGGGTTCGAATCCTGCTCGAGTATGTATGCCCATGATTTTTTATCATGGCTACTTATAAAACACTGATCAATTCAGTGCTTATTTACATTGATGTAGGGCAATTTGTCAATCAGTTGCAATAAGAACATCTCAAGGGAAGAATTTCATGAATTTGAATAATTACGCAGTACCCGCTGCATGATATAAGGATTAGAACCAACACTTCCTGTCGGGCGGAAGTTCGGTGGTCTAGTGGAGATGATGCCCGTACGGAGATCAGGAGGTCTTAGGTTCGAATACTGCTCGAGTATGTACGCCCATGACTTATTTCGTAATTACACTGTAGCTCATGTACACATTGGTACAAATGACCTTTCTTTTTTCTCAGTTGGTTCGGCACTTCACTCGTTTTCAAAGCGGTTTATAATTTAGCAGGCATCCATTTCATTGTTTTGTATTGAATGCAGCTTATTCCCTTTTATATTGCGAAATACCATTCTTGCTGTCAGGTGGATGTGCTGGCAAGCATCATTTAGATAAGGATCGCAGAATAATCATCGCATCACAGATGCTTACCTCAGTGAATTTACAAACCAAAATGCCTGTTGGTACAAATGACCTTTTTCTGCTCATGCGCAAAGTGGAATTATGAACTGGTCTATTTGTCGATCAGTTGCAAAGAAATGTACTAGTTTTCACTCCTCACAAAGACAGGATTTTAATTTTTGAAAGATTGTAAGCTTTTTTGTAAACTTGTAGATATAGGGTTTGATACTTTTATGTTTTGTTTTAAAACGACTTTCAACATTTTTCATCTTTACACTTTGAAAATTACAATGTACTTATACACCTAAATCATCTGGGTACCCTGGTATATATATTCAAACATAAATGGGTACAAGGCGTTACAATGGGATGTCTAGCATTTCACTACACTTTGAAGTCATGCTCGGCACCGCTCTAGTTGGAAGACGAAGTTCGGAGACAAAGAACGCATTTCACCTTTCGTTGAATTACAAGCTTTATTTCACCCCAAAATTGTACATGAAATACTCGAATTGATTTAGAATAGTTTAGGAAAGAATTCAATATTATAAACATGTATTTCTAGTTTCTTCGTAATTCGCAAATCGAAATGAAATGAAAATTGGGCCCTCTTAAAAACCTAATATTTTTCTAAAATGCGCACATTTCCGCATGTTAATTTTCTATCTTTTAATAAGGGATATTTTGATCTTTCAAATAAAGTACTCCGCTAAAGCGTGTTCCAGCGTGTTTTAAACTATTTGCTGTTAAAATTGTGAGTTATACACTGCATTTTGATTCGCTGCTCCAATTCAAGGTACACACAAATTCATTGTTGCCATCACATTGAAAGAGAGAGTGAATTGCAGTAGGAGCAAGTATTTCTAGATGTGAGAGCGCTAGTCCCGATTATTGATGCTCTTTTTTGTCAAAGCACATGGTACACCTGTAGTTGAACGCATAACTTCTCGGCGGTGCCGCGCATGACTTCAAAGGAGAGCGGTAGTTGTCTCTCCTTCTCTAGCACCTCCCTGATCAAAGGGAATAAAACTGTTTTTACTCCATGTATAAAACCTCCTTGGTCTGACTTCACGGAGTCTCCTCCTACGAGGAGAGTCGTACATTTGGAAAAAATAGCAATAAACAAAAAATGATTAAAAACTCATCCATTACATTTCAGACAATTTTGCAACTTCGGAAGGTCATTAAGATTTAAAAAAAAAAATCATTTGAATTCATACAATGGAATCGCACACATTATGACCCTAAATCATGAACAGTGAAAGTTTCAATCTTTTTCAGCACATCATACAGTTACTGCATAAAATGTTTGCCTTTACGGACATTACATTTTTTGAGAAATTAGTTTTTGCATGCCCATACATTCATTATGCCAAATATATGCATGCCTATACATTAATTGAAAGTATGTGAGTTTAAACGCATAATCAGACCAATTTAGACATTAGAGAGTAATGTTTGATTAAAGTCAAAGTAAAGTTAAATTAAGTGAAACAGGTGACACATACCTTATAGAGCCATAATCGTTGCGTACAGATATGTCCAATTTACAATTTGTAGGGGTCACATTGCTGTATTGGGATTTTTAAAAATCTTTGTCAGCTCGGTGGTAATTTATACACATTTGAATGTTGCCTTAGCGCTTTCATGAGATCTTTTATTTTAGGAGTTACCAGTTTGAGAACTTTTTGTTCAGTATGGACCATAATCTTTATTTGTTAACTTTTCTATCATAAAACGTCTGCAATAAAGTCGTGATGTATGAATGACATATAGATCAATCTTTTGACTTCTATTATGATTTTAAGACTTGTAATAACTCTAAATATAATTTTAAAGTAAATGATTTAATCAACCGACATTAAACTTTTTATTACCATCTACATACTCGGTATACATTGTATATCCATGGCTGAGAGTAAGTCTGCATTAATAAACAACTTTTATTTCCATTCAAACCAATTTAAAATATTAATTTATTATCGAATGCTCACTGCCTCAGTATATATTTTTGCACAATGAAGGATTTTGTTTCCTTTCTTTTTATTTGTAGATTGTTGTATTTACACAGTCTGTTTTAGGGTCAGAAAAGTCTGCTTAGACAATATTGTTTATTCTGCTTCCACATCAGCTTGAAGCTGGAAAGTGGCTCTTGTTATTCGTTATAGAAGATCGTCTATAATGCTATGATTATTCATCCTTTTCTAAAAATGGCTTTCCTTCACTGCACCCAAAGAACAATGGATCCTTTTCTTTTCAGAAATTCCGTAGTCTTGATGCACTAGCCTCTTTACATAGAATACGCCCAACCTCAGTTATTCAGCGATCACTTTTCTGGATTGCTCTGTTATCCAGATATGAACTGACACATGATTGTCTTTGTGTATTCAGTGCAAAATGTTATTAAAAGTACAAAACACTTTAGTCTTGATTCTTTTCAGTGGCGGATCCAGTCGGGGGAGCTGCCCCTCTCCCCCTCTATTTCTTTAAAACAAAGGAGATAAAACAGAAAAATGTAGAGGGGCACTCTATGGTGATTTCGTAGTAAAAATGATATAGTCCAAGAGCATTAGGTCAAAATAGGCCTTAACCTGGACATTTTTGGTAACAAGCTGATTTTTTCAGGATAGGTCCAGGAATATGTCTAGAATAACATACTAAAAGTCCTCATAAATCCTCCTTGAGCGTTTTCCGCAATCCAAGATGGCGTCCAAAATGGCCGCCTCTTCTGATTTTCTCATAACTTTGTAAGTAGGTTTCCCCAAAACACACATTAAATGTCTACACATATGTTTTGAAGTATGAGGAACTCATTAGAATACATCTTAAGAGATGCTGAAGCACGCAAGTACCAATAAGACCGCTTGAGTTCTTCCAAAAGTCCAAAATGGCGTCCAAAATGGCCGCCATTTCATGTTTTTCTCATATATTTGCAAGTAGGTTTCCCCAAAACACACTTTAAATGTCTACATATATTATGTTTTGAAGTATGAGGAACTCATTAGAATACATCTTAAGAGATGTTATAGCATGCAAGTACCAATAAGACCGCATGAGCTCTTCCAAAAATCCCAAATGGCGTCCAAAATGGCCGCCATTTCCTGTTTTTTCTTATAACTTTGCAAGTAGGTTTCCCCAAAACACACTTTAAATGTCTAAACATATGTTTTGAAGTATGAGGAACTCATTAGAATACATCTCAAGAGATGTGGAAGCATGCAAGTACCAATAAGACCGCTTGAGCTCTTCCAAAAATCCAAAATGGCGTCCAAAGTGGCCGCCATTTCCTGTTTTTTCTTATAACTTTGCAAGTAGGTTTCCCCAAAACACACATTAAATGTCTAAATATATATATGTTTTGAAGTATAAGAAACTCGATAGAATACATTTTAAGAGATGTTGAAGCACGCAAGTACCAATAAAACTGCTTGAGCTCTTCCAAAAATCCAAAATGGTGTCCAAAATTGCCGTCATTAACAATTTTACCTCAAAATTGTTTGAATATATATCATTCATTAATAAACCGTGATATTTCATCCTGAAAATATTCAACAAACATTTCAATTAAAAATGTGGTTGCTGTCCATACAGTATTCAAATCAATTTGAATGTTAAAGTCTAAAAGTGTGCCCTTAATCGCTTATGACATTACGAGGGAAACATTTTACCATCAGTTTGATGCGAAACAGACAGGGCGACATATTTTGCCATATGGTCCATTTTCGTCACCTAAAGCTCGGAAATTGAAAACTTTGTGCTAGCCTTTTTTACCAACAGGATGCAGTTGATGTCTGCCATGAGGTGAGTTCAAACATTCAGTTATCATTAAGGAAGTAAAACTATTATTTTTGGTACACATACTAAATACATCATCAAAATTTGTGTCTTCCTGCATGTACTACACAGTACTGTGTAATATCACTTGACAGGGAATTTCTGTGGAGTCTATCGTTACACCTAAAACATTGTATTGCATCATTTCATTTGTTTCATGTAGATGAAATGAATTATAGTATAATAGAAATCAGAGAGTGTATGACACTCGTACCTATTGGTACATGTATGCTGTATTTGTATAAAAGATGCATTTATTGTGTATCATGTCATTTCCATGTTGTGATATGCTAGTATACATTCATTATTAATAATGGTGGACATTTCATAGTGCTTTTTCCATTGGATACAAAGTGCTATGAGATGTCATCCCTGGGTGTCATAGGAGATAAAATATATCACCAGGCTGCGACAGTACAAGTGCAGTGCACACCTAGGGATAACAAAATAAGTAAGTCTTCAAGTCACATATTACATGACAGTGAATTTCTGTGGAGTAGCCGCTATCATCATTTTCCTCTCGGGTTTCCTTGCGAGATTTTCTCTGCCCAATACAATTCCTACCAGACATTCTGGCACCCCACAATGAGTTGATTCATCCGTAATTTAACTTCACAGGTATCAATATGTAAACATGCTACAGTACTGTGATTGTGATGTGTTATTGAAATTGCTGAATCATGTGATGGCATATCCTTCCTTCAAAGCATCTTTAATGTCAACACATCACTTTTTAAATCTCTTTTGATTAAAACATAGCAACCTGATTTATCATTTCCAAGCAGCTATGTGAAGTACGTTTCACATTCAAAAAGAAAACAATGTCCATGACATATTTCTGTCATTACAGATAATGGATGTGGTTTGCATCATTTGCAGAGAAACATCACCTGCTACAGTTGAAGTCGGGGAGAAGGGACGGAGGACACTTGTGATGTCAAGTTTAGAACGTGATGATGGCTTCCATGAGATGTTTCAGAATACAACACAACTACGAATCCATGCTGTTTGTCGCAAGAATTACACAAGGAAATGTTCCATAGTGTCTTTCTCAAGACATAATATATTTAGAGATTTAAAGTGCATATTGAGGTAACTTAGTCGCAGGGTCATGAGAAAAACAGGAAATTGCAACCATCTTTGGCGCCATTTGGGATTTTGGGACGAGTTCAAGTGGTTTTATTGGTATAGATATGCATGTTTCAAATTTGCGAATAAGAATTTATCTAGATTCCTTGACTCCCATGATATATATAAAGACATTTTAGTGTGCATAATTGGGTTACTTAGTTGCAGGGTTATGAGAAAACAACAATAGGGAAAGGGGCATTTCAGGTGCCATTTTGAATCTCAGCATTACCTCTAGTGGTTTTATTGTTAAATGCGTGTTTTTGAAAAATTCCCAATAAGTATATGATTCATTTCATTGAGTCGCAAAACATATATTAAGACATTTAAAGTGCGTCTTGAAGTACCTTGGTGTAACAACAGAAACGGTAGCAATTTCAGACGCCATTTTAAAGAGCTTAAGCAGTTTTATTTGTTTTTGTGTGTTTCAAAATCTTCTGATATGTATTGTATTTAGCTCCTTATGCTTCAAAACATATGTGTAGACATTTACAATGTGTTATAGGTAAACCTACTTGCAAAGTTATGAGAAAAAGAGGAATGTCGGCCATTTTGGACGCCATTTTGGATTTTTGGGAGAGCTCAAGCCGTCTTATTGGTACTTGCGTGCTTCAACGTCTCTTAACATGTATTCTAATGAGTTCCTCATACTTCAAAACATATGTTTAGACATTTAAAGTGTGTTTTTAGGAAACCTACTTACAAAGTTATGAGAAAAACATGATATGACGGCCATTTTGGACGCCATCTTGGATTGCGGAAGAGCTCAAGCGGATATATTGGTACTTGTGTGCTTCTACATCTCTTATAATGTATTCTATTGAGTTCCTTGTACTTCAAAACATATATTTAGACATCTAAAGTGTGTTTTTGGGAAACCTACTTGCAAAGTTATGAGAAAAACATGAAATGGCGGCCATTTTGGACGCCATCTTGGATTGCGGAAAACGCTCAAGGAGGATTTATGAGGACTTTTAGTATGTTATTTTACACACATTCCTGGACCTTTCCTGAAAAAATCAGCTTGTTACCAAAAATGTCCAGGTTAAACCCCAATGCTCTTGGACTAATATCTAAATTTGCTTAAATGTAACGTTACTAACCGCGGAATTGCCCCTAAGGATTTTGAAACATCAACCATTCATAGCCCATCTCTACTCTAGCAATATTCTTGCTGGACTTCTCATGAGTTGAAAAGTTTTGATTTCGTACGAAGCCAATGTCTTGATTGATTTTAAAACTACTGAATACTGTAAAACCATAAATTTTCGCGTGCATGAAACTTTCGTATAATAAATAAAAAAAAAAACAACAACACGAAAGTTGTTGGTTTTTTTTTTCTATAACAAAAGGGCATAGAAAATGAATGCCAATGGGAATTCGCGAAAGTTTCATTCTGCGAGAAAGGCTGTCAACTCGAAAATTGTGAAAGATACCGCGAAAATTTCTGGTGTTACGGTTTCACTGGCAAAGTAGGAAAGTAGAAATTGTGCCTGATACAGTCGCTTCCATGCAAACTGAAATAGGCATAACTCTTGAGAGAGTCTCTTGAGGAGGTTTACTTAATTTAGTAAAGACACTAAAACAATGATTGCTGCAATATTGTTGTGATTATATAGACAGTGTTAGTGTGCATATATGAAACTGCTGTCTCACACGGATGAGAACCATTGAAAAGAGAATGTCACTGACAATTTAATTACTAGTAGTCGTTTATCTTTCCTCATGTTATACCGGTAATTGTTATCGGTTGTTTTTTTCTTTATTTGTTCGTTCGTTTTTTGGGGTTTGTTTTTTTTTTTTGTTATTTCCTGTGCTCTCTGCCCCACGAGAGGTGGGGGAGCGAGAGGTCACCGTCATGTGAATGAATTCTTTGCATTTGTTATAACAATTAGCTCTAATATGAATAAAAACATGTTAAAGGGACTGTACAGTACTGGTTGAGGTGGGGATTCATATTTTGAACATTCCTAAGTGAGATAATGGAGCCTCTTATGAAATATGAAAGAGCATATAATTTCAAGAAGGATTCAATGTTTATTTGATGAAAATTGGTTTTCAAATGGCTGAGATATCCAAAAAATTGCTAATAATAAAAGACGACATGCCACAACTTTATTAGAATCTCTTTGTTTCACCTTGTTTTTGGATATCTCAGCCATTTCAAAACCGATTTTCATCGAATAAACTTTTGATACCCTTTAGAACTGCATGCTCTTTGACATTGAGACAATTTTGACATTGAGTGGTTTCTGAATATCTCGCAAAACGTTAAAAGCCAAATCCTCACCTCGACCAGAACTGTACACACCCTTTAAGATAAGCTTGACTTATGCTTTTTCAAATGATACATTAACCCTATAAAGCCCATTTAAGGGGGGGGGGGGGGCACATTGTGCCCCCACCAGATTTTCATTCGCCACTCCTTCGCCCTTAATCCAAATTTAACCAAGTTTGGTGACTTTTCCTAAAATCTTATTCCGAACATTTTGATATACAATTAAGCTATATTTGATATTGCTGGTTGCCATGGCAACCATAAACTGACAACCATGTAAGTCAGATTTTGCGTATTTTTCTGTTCCAATTTCAATTAACAATATTATAATATATGAAAGGAGTGTTTCTTGGATGAAATTTGCTGAAGAAGCAAAATGTGAAGTAATTATGGCCCTGAAATGTTTTTCCTGTTATTTCCTCTGTTTTTCTGTGACAACGGCATAAAACAATAGATATGATAGAAATACTTGAAAACAACAGTATTTTCCAAAGATTGCTGTTCTATTTTGTGTCATTTTGATTCCTTCGCCCAAGTTATACCTCTAATATCATTCGTTTATCACATTATCAATCTGCAAACTGATAATTCCAATATTATGGGAATATGAAATGTGATAACTATGATTGTACCTATCCCAAACAATATATCACAGGTCTCATAGTGTATTTCTCTTTATTTTGTTATAAATAGCGCCCCATGTGGTGACCTTGAGAAATTGCAACCATAACAAATAATGAGCTTTGACTTGCACTTCATTTGTGGCAAGTATGAAAATGATTGGTCTATATGATAAGACATATATACTGCGGGATAAAGAAATATTACAGAAAAATCATGTTTATAGCATATTTCCTATGTATTTCTTTATATTTTGGTAAATAGCGCCCTCTATGGGTGACCTTGAGCAAATTCAAGTATGCGGTCATGTAGAGTATGTGTTGCTCTACCCATGTGCCAAATATAACGATGAAATATTAAACAATAACAAAGTTATTCCTTCCCTTATTCCTCCCTTGGGCTATGGGAAGGGTCAAAATAGCTTGGGCTTTATAGGGTGAAGGAAAGACATTTGTTCGTGCGTTTCTGAGTACCATAACTTTGAGTATTTCATATCAAAAACATTAGTTACACGAGTTGGGTTTAACTCTGAGCACATCAGAAAAAGAAAGAGATGGAGTATGGACACATCTTCGTCTTAGAATAAACCGAAACCTAAAACAAACCTTATTGTACCGAATCACTAGGTTGTATGTAATTAAAAGCAAATGTTAAAAATAAATTGACAAAAGAATAATTCTTTCGAGTGATACACAAACGAGACCCATTAAATGATGCATCACTAAGTATTGTGGTTTGGAAAATTTAATGTCATTTTTTTTAATGAAAAAAAATCAATCAAAACATCTTTCAAAAATGACCAACTTATCACGGAGAAAAATGGCACATAAACAAAACTGTACACTAATATTTCAAAGTGTTATACATACTTTTCTAACAGCTATGATGCTGCGTTTATTTCTTTTTCTATACACAAGTTGCAAAAAGTGTGTTGCGATAGGAAGGTGTCGAATCAATTGACAAGCAAAAGCTGTCAACAGTAATCAGCCAAAATGATAACCAAGTGTTATACACATAAATATACAGAGTTTGAGATAAAAAGGTACGGAAGTGTGGTTAAAAATGTCCCATTGTCTAGCCTAATGGAATTCCCATACAGAGTCGTACACTCCAGAGAACTGTTATGCTTCCTACACGTTGTAAGTACATGTACAACACTATATAAGCCTACGTGTGACACTTTGAAAACATGTTTGCGTCACTTTACATACACTGAACAAGAGTCAGAATTTCTTTTCCACTGGATTGTGGATAATGGTCTACTGTATATCAGATACGAACGCCAGCTGAAATATCGACAAGGAAAGCTGACCTCAATACCAAAATAATGATGTGATAGAAGGTTCATAAGAGTTAGTTAAATGATCGTTAGCAGTTTGTATTTCGGAAGCTATAGTTTTGAACCAATATTTAGCCTACATAAGTATAGTGAAACCTGTCTTTAGTGGACACCCATGACAGATGGAAAAAAAGTGCCCGTTATAGACAGGTGGCCGCTAGAGACAAGTTCTTTAGCATGCTTTTTCACTCGGAGGGAATCGTTATCGGTGGTTGTATACAACGGGTGGCTGCTTTAGACAGGTGGTCTCTAAGACAGGTTGGACTGTATATCTGTATTTTTTTTTTTGTCTCGCCTGCGTAGCGGAAGCGAGACGTAGGCGTCACTTTTCCGTCATCGTCGACGGCATCACTGTCAACAATTCAGTGTATACTGAGATCGCCTCTCTTTACTTTTCACACCTTTGAGCTATGACCACTAGGCCTATACTAACACTTATTGCGATTTCGGATAGGTGTACTCTCAATTACTTTCCAGTTTTGAGTTCATGTGACCATAAACTCTCACCACAGGTAGGCTACATAACCTAAATGTGCCTAGATCAAGTTCGAATGTGGTTAAAGTCCGGCAAGGTCAAAGGTCAAAAGGTCAGTGAACTTCCCCTGATAAACACTCGGTAGGCACTATACACAGGGGCCTATACTCACAGTATTGTTGTGTATACTCTCAATATTCTTTTCACTGTTTTGAACTATGACCCGCAACTCACACTACAGGTGAGAACCTAGACGATGGCCAAGTTCGAATATGGATGAAATCTGACAAGGTCAAGGTCAAAATGTGAAATAACTTTCTGTGATAAGCTCTGTGTATAGGTAATTGCTTGCATCATGCCATCCGTATCACAAGTAGGGTAAAGTGGGGTAAGTGGAACACTTAAGCCTTTATTCGTAAATCACAACAAAAAATAAATAAAACGCGCCAAGAAATATTCAAGCATCACAGTTTGACCATTAACACAATACAAATATGTGATATTGTTTTGGGTAAATAATATTCATAATTAAGTTCAAGATTATACATTTTAGTCATGACTACTCCATTGTTCCACTTACCCCGACGTACCGGTACTGGGGTAAGTTGAACAGCATTGTACGCATAGGATTGTCTACACAAAATGAGAAAGGTGAAAGTACGCAGAACTGACAAAGTCACCAAACCGTCCATTCATTGATACATGCGTTCCACTTACCCCAACTCCATGGGGTTAGTGGAACAGGAAATGCTTTAAATGCTTCAATTGATGGAATTTAAAATTTTTCTCCCCTAATTTTGACAATTAATTAAATAAATAGTTCCCTGCAAGAAATTTTGGTGAAAAAAGTAGCACCATAAACACGATAAATAATTTTAAAACCAATTTTCAGTAGCGTGTGCATCATTTCGATTTTCAAATTTACCGCTCTGACGTCATGGTTCTATACAGGGCACAAAATGCAATTTCTATGAGTAATTTAGTCCACAAAATTATAAGTTTTTAGTTAGGAAATAATCTTCTAAAGACTGAAATGATTCTTTTCAGGAGTTTTCGGACCTGTAAACTTGTCAATGAAATATTTTGAAGAAAAAAATAAGCCTAAAATGAGTCTAAATTAAACAAAGCACTGACAGGACTCTCTATCACCTCGATGATGACGTCGCTCTCAACACGCCGTCGATCAATATCTAATCTGAAGAGAAAATGCCCGATATTGAACTAAAAGATAAAGAAAGAAAAAATCTACATTACGTTTTCTGGAACGTCTATTTACCTGTTGTACAATCTTTCAATCACGACACAAAAATACGCTTTTTTAATCAAATAGGACACCAAACACTACCACGTCTTATGCATTGTTGTTTATAAAATAGTTACTACACAACATCTTGGAGTGAGGCTGTGGGATGTTCAGGATTTTTGACGATTTTTGCTCTGATAATTCTAATTTTTGTCACAATGAAGGCATCCATTTTGTTTCTACGTAATTGTTTGTTCGTAAAAAAACTTTTACTCCACTAATGCCTTCTCCTAAACAATGAATGTACCCATAATCCTTCAACTGTTCCACTTATGCGTATGTTCCAGTCACTCGGTGGTTCCAGTTACCCCACTTTACCCTATACCATACACGGAATGTGCTGCGCGGCAGTATCTGAAAAAAAAAACTATAAAAGCACTCTGGGAGCGCAGACCTCCGCCTAGCAGCTACTTTCCACCGATGATCTTGCTCTTCCCAAAGAGATTTTTCTCCTCTCCACCACTGGGGAAAAGCTCTTTGGGCTCTTCCATAGAGATCAGTGATTTCCACACCCATAGGTATACATGCTGAAAAATCGCCCGATTTCGTAACTTCCAATATAGAAGCCTTTGTTACGTCATAAACCTTTAGCTGCGCGGCGCGCCCTAGCAAAACTTATAGAGCACGCACTTTAGTACGCGTTTGAAAACCTCAAATACGCGCAGCCTGAACTCCCAAGTTCACTGACCCTGCCAAAATATCAAAAATCAAGTTTCAAGTTTCAAGTTTCAAGTTTATTCAAAGTTTCCACAATACAAAAATTACATAAGAACAATAATATATAACAAGGAATACATTGTTGAATATGTGATTAAAACAATTTGCAGAATTGAATATAAATTGACAATGCATGTAGATGCATATAGATGTAAAGTGGAGGGGTCTTAGAAAAGCAAGCTTGTATAATAAGAACCCCTGGAAAGGCAAGTTAAGACATGTAATATAACAACTCACTACTATATACAAACATTAAAGCCATAGAATAATTCTAGTGGAATTCCTCAATCCCACACACACACACACACACACACACACTACCTATGGAATTGTAAAGCAAAACATAATTGGCATTAGACTATGTTACTCAAATGGAAAGCGATGAGATGAAGTCATGTATGTAGAATTTAAAAGGAGCAGCATCAATGAGACTGAGAATATCGATGAAGCAAATACTTCCGAGCCAACACTTTAAATCTGGAAAAAGTGGTACTATCTTTAACATCTGAGGGCAACATGTTCCATTCTTTTATGCAAGACACATAAAAAGAATTTAGGGCAATACTGGTAGCTACACGAGGTAGATGCAGAAGGTTTTTTTGACGTGTATTATGGGAATGAACAACTGAGTTTTTGACGAACAAATCTAGAAATAAGGAGGGAGAACTGGACATGTGAAGCTTGTACATGAATGCTAATGAGTTAAAACACACTAACTCGTTTAGAGGTAAACAACACAGCTGTAAGAACTGGGGGGCACTTGGCCTAGTAAAGTGTGAGCTTGTTATTAGCCTGATAGCTCTTTTTTGTACAATAAACAATTTATGAAGATGGCTGTTATAAGTATTACCCCAGGCAACATTACAATACATCAAGTGAGGCATTATGATGCTATTATACAGTGTAGTCAAGACACTTTTAGGAACAATAAATTTTAGCTTATGCATCACACCAACACCCCGAGAAGCTTTGGAACATACATTTAGTATGTGTTGCTTCCATGACAGAAATTCATTGATAGTAATACCAAGGAATAATACATTTTCGCTTGTAGCTACCTGGGGGGCGTTTCATGAAGGAACTTGTCGGATAAAATGTCCGACAAGTCAATTATATCCGACAAGTTCAGAGAAATCAGCCAATCAGACTAAAGAATTTCTCAAAACTTGTCGGATATAATTGACTTGTCAGATATTTTATCCGACAAGTTCCTTCGTGAAATGCCCCCCTGATGTCCACCAATAATGAGAGAAGGGGTGTTTACAGGTATCCTCTTATTCCTTGTTCTGAAAATAACACATTGTGTCTTCTGAAGATTAAGTGACGATCAACACATCCCCCAAAGTTCTCGGATCACTACCAAAATTTAATCATCTGTTACTTGTATCATTCTAAACATTTCCTGCAAGTTTCCAAATCCGTTAGCTACTTTTTGAGTTATTTTGCACTCGGACAAACTAACTAACAAACGAACCAACCAACGGTATTAAACGAAAACATAACCTCCTCCCTTGGCGGAGGTAATAAACATGACGCACGATGGGAGTGGTACGTAACAATATCATTCCGCTTTTGTTTTCTTTACATACGTCATACAGGTAAATCTAGGTAGTGGATGGAATGGACTGCCGGCCCAGCTAGCAGCTAGATTTTTCCCTCCGCTAGCAGCTCGGGGAGCACGGAGCCGATCAGGAGCCGGCGGCCGCGCCGGTCGGCTGAACGTGCGGCGCGTGGATCCTGTCTAGTGTAGCGTCTGCGTGCAGTTGAACTGAGCGAGAGGACTTTTGGAGGGTATGACCATAGACAAAATTTCGTCGAAAATCACGATCCTGTTGCATTAAACTATTGTAAACTCTGCAGTTAGTGGATGGTAACAATCAAGTGAGTTGTCAGCTTTTGTTGAATATTGGCTGTGGTCTGGACTGGAAGTAGAATAGACCCTCTAACGTTAGCTTGTTGCTTTGGTAGATCTACAGTAAAAAGGGACAGATCTACAATGCGTACATTAACGGTTAGACCTATTTTAAAGTAGGTTCTACTCCAGTATTATTAATCTTAACGGTAGACAATCTAACGACCTGGTAACGTTACAATATTCATTGCAGAGTCACCATCTAACGTTAGCTTGCAAAGTTGTAGATCGTAATAGTTTTACTTTTAATGATAGAAACCTCTATGCAGTTGGACGCATAATTTTTCAGGGTTGTCGTCATGCTGATTTTCTACCGAAGTGATTTAGAACTCTACTAACATTTGATAACATTTTTTTTTTTCATCCTGTTGTCTAACCTAGTGTTGCAAACAAAGTGTTAGTAGATTGAACAATAAACGAAATTCATCCCACTTCCAAACCACAGGCCTATTTTTTTGCCCCTGGTCTGGACGTGAAGCCCAGAAGAGATGTCCCCCAAAAAGTATGCAAGTGGGCCTAAATTTTGTGTGATAGGACCTAAATATACCCCTTCTAGACCTCCTCTACACGGTATAGAGTCTAGGTCTAACGGTTAGCATAGCCTGTCTAGAGTCTCCCTACCTAACGTTAGATATAGGCGTAGGACCTAGAGTTGCATAGATTTCTGGCGCAATAGGTGAAGATGACTGTGAGATCTTATTCCTAATCCCAGCCTTTGATGGATGGCCTAATATTAACATAGGGTCTAGGGCCTAGGTCTAGATCTAGTTTAGACAGACGATGTCTAACAGTTAGAACTACTTCTAGAAGTAGAACTAACGACGTGTAGAGTTATAGGTGTACATCTTCGTCTATCAATACTCATAATCATTATTGGATGTAGGCCTAGGGCCTAGACAACAGTTAGTAGGGGCTTGGTCTAGTTTTGCACTTTTAGTACGACCTTCTGCTCATTGCAGGGACTAATGATGCGTTCCCACCATCACGATTGGCGCCACGATTGAATTCGTGGTCTTAATCATGAAACAATCGTGGTAATCTTATCAGATCGTATAAAATCGTATCAGAAAAGACAAAAAAAAAAAAAAAAAAAGATGTCACAAATTTTCAACGGTTGCAAAATTCTGCTGACCGATTGTTAATTTTTAGCTCACCTGAGCCAAAGGCTCACATGAGCTATTGCGATCGCCCTTCGTCCGGCGTCCGTCGTGCGTCGTCCGTCGTCCGTCGTGCGTCTCGCGTAAACTTTTTACATTTTCATCTTCTTCTTGAAAACCCCAAGACCGATTTTCATCAAACTTGGCAGGTAGCATCCCTAGGGGGTTAGGAACTCAATTTGTTAAAATAGGCACCATGCCCCACCCAGGGGGCCCCCAAGGGGGCCCAAACCCCCCAAAATTAAGGAATCTGTAAAAATCTTCTTCTCTAGAACCAGAAGTAATAGAGCTAAGTTAATACTATGAGTTAGTACATTGATGACTGTAGTTTCAAGTTTGTTCATGGCAGAATCAGGGGTGCCCCCTTGGGACCCAGGTGAAGGGGGTGGGGAGGGGTCCTAATGGGGCCTAAATTATACATTTTCATCTTCTTCTTGAGAACCCCATGACCCAATTGCACCAAACTTGGCAGGTAGCATCCCTAGGGGGTTAGGATCTCAATTTGTTAAAATGGGCACCATGCCCCACCCAGGGGGCCCCAGGGGGCCCAACCCCCCCCCCCCCCCAAAAAAAAAAAAAAAAAAATGAAGGAATCTTTAAAAAAAACTTCTCTAGAATCAGAAGTTATAGAGCTAAGATAATATTATGAGTGAGTACATTAATGACTGTAGTTTCAAGTTTGTTCATAGCAGATCCAGGGGTGCCCCTCTTGGGGGGGGGGGGGGGAGTTGGGAAGGTCCAAATGGGGGCCTGAATTGTACATTTTCATCTTCTTCCTGAAAACCTCATGATGGATTTTCATCAAACTTGGCAGGTATCATCCCTAGGGGGTCAGGATCTCAATTTATTAAAATGGGCACCATGCCCCACCCAGAGGGCCCTAGGGGGCCCCAATCCCCACCCCCCCCCCCCCAAATTAAGGAATCTTAAAAAAATTTGGGCCCTTATTGTACATTTTCATCTTCTACTTGAGAATGCCTGGCCAAATTTTAGTAGAGCTGTGAATAATTTAGATTAGTGACTGCGTGAAAGGTGAACTTGCGATACTCAGGTGAGCGCTAGACCCGCGGGTCTCTTGTTACTAATAAGTTTGATTCCAAATCACCAGTTCTTCGTTCCTTACACTGGTTACATGTAGTAAAGTGGATTATTTTCAAGATTCTGTTATTAATACATCATTCAGTTCATTCTTTTTTTCCCGTATACCTAAGTAATTCTGTTCAAAAATACAATCCGACACGGAGTCTACTTTCATCATCAGATGCATTGTTACTCCAAACACCCAGAATAAAACATGGATGGGGTGATCGAGCTTTCTCCGTTATGGGACCAAAATTGTGGAATCAGTTACCCACTCAGTTAAGGGAACTGTCATCTACAGAGACATTCAAATCCAAACTTAAAACTTATCTGTCTGCTCCTCTCACACTGAGGACTGTAATTGCTGTATGTCATTAATGTTCGGAACAATATTGTATTTTTGGGGGGTATATGATGTATTCTTTATTTGGTATATATTTGGTTGTTTGTTTTTTTTTTTGTTTTGTTTTGTTTTTTTTTTTACAATTTTCTTATTTGTTGACATGTTTGAACATGTATGCATATCTTTTCATTTTTGAAGCGCCATGAGCACTGAAAAAGTGGACCTGCGCACCATACAAGTAGCCTCTATTATCATTATTATTATTATTATTATTATTATTATTATTATTATTACCTTTGCGAGGTCAGTCACGGCCATCACGCTTCTTAATCGGGTTGATCGGGACCTAATTTTTCACTTTCCTTCCGCTTATTTTTTTATTTATTTTTTGTTGTTGCACATTTGCTCTTATTTTACGCGAAGCCTACACATGTTGTATTCCGCGAGGTGGTAGCCTGCATCATTAGATTATCATTGCAAATGATTAATTGTATGATTTTAATTTATGTGCATTTTATTAGCATTATTTGTGTGGTACATATAATTAAAATGGGCATTATTTTTTGTATTATAAAGTTGCCGTTATACCGACACACGAAAGAAGTAGTTCCCCCGACTCAAATGACGTAATTTTTTTTACAAAACAAACAAAAAATTAGCGGGAAAAAATGGCATTAGTATTTCTGCACCTATTGACTAACATTGGTATAAAAATTACATTGAAAATGACTGCTGGATTATGCGTGAGTGAGCACACATCAAAAGCAAATGGTTACTTTATAAAAGTAAGGAGTTTTTTATTTTTTTTTTATTTTTTTTTTTTTTGGGGGGGGGTCTGTGAAGCGTTCTGTATCTTGTGCATGATTAAGTACTGTTGTTTTGTTATCCATTGTTTGACCCTACTTATACCAATCTTAACACAACAGAGGAAAATGGCTATGGCCAACCCTATTTAGTTTGTTGAAAGAAATAACATCAAATACTGTTACCAACATCTAACTGCACTTGTCGAGTGAACATTACGGGGAAGTATAGTTCTGTCTTCATTGGTTGAGTGAGCACACAGAAGTCAGTCAATAAGTGTAGTACATGTAACACCCCTTCCAAATAATTTTGCTTCAAACTTTTTCGCTAAAATGTGACATTATGTTGATAAGAGCAGCGGCCGATCGGGGGGGGGGGGAGGGGGCGCACCCTCTTTTAATATTTCTTGTTAAAACGAAAGAAATAAAGAGAGAAAAAAGAGTTGAAACCCGCAAGTAGCACCAGAAATATTGTTCCCCCCCCCCCCCCCTTTACGGAATTCCTGGATCCGCCCCTGAAGAGGGAGTTTAATACTTTTTTTCTGTTGTGTGTATTAGCATATCAGTTATTAATGTAAAACATTTAAACAATAAATCAGCCACACTAGACTAAACGTTCAAGGCTACCCTCCCCATGAGATTGACATTTTGAAATAAGTAGGCATATGAACCTGAACACTACATGCAAATTTGAAACTGAAACAAAAGCAATACGTTCACTTCGGCCAATTAAACACCCTTATATTGAGGGTGTGTTAACCGGTTACAGCTCTTTATTCCGAAGGTTCGTTATTCCGAAGGCTCTTCAGTCCGAAGATTCCTTATTCCGAAGGTTCGTTTTTCCGAATTTCATTTTGGGATGAACAAATCCTCGGAATAACGAACCTTCGGAATAACGCCACAAAATGTTCGGATTAACGAACCCTTTTTCATTTTCGGATTAATGAACCTCTAGGTATAGGGAATTTGCGTGTTTCGGATTAACGAACCTTCGGAATAACGAACCTTCGGAATATCGAACCTTCGGAATAACGAACAGCACCGTGTTAACCACATTATGTTAGCATTAAAAATATATATCCCCATGTTTCTATTTCGTCATAATTTGTACATTTCTTATAGAGGAAGGCGCATTTTTTTCCCTCTGGGAAGAGGGGGCAATGATCTGATTTCAGATCTGATCTTATATATTTTTGTGTTGTTGTTGTTCTTTTTGGGGGGAGGGTAGGGGATGTCAGCGTGTTAAATATTTGATAGTAAAATCTGTCAATTTCTTCGGGTTAATGATGAGGGACTATCTGAGGATGTGGATGGTCTGTGTGCAGCTCGCCTTCTTCCTCTCTGATGATAATGAAATATACTTACTAGTAGTATTTCATCCTTCGCCTGTCAACCCTTGCCATCAGCAGTGGTTGTGGGTTGAAATCACTGTTAAAGTTAATATAATCCCATCCGGGTTCAATCGTAGCTCAACTGGTGGTCGCTCTCGATCCCGTTCGTGAAAGACATCGTATCCTGTCTCAACAGAGCGCTTCGCTTCGCGGTAGTTGTATAGGAACGTATCAGAACGTACCTGCACGTACCAGATCGGCGATCGTAATCGTGTTAGATCGGTATCAATCGTGCACTCAATTGGGTCAGTGCTATCGGATCATCTTTAGTGTATGTGATTAGGTGTATAGTATCTTTGGTTTTGCTAAATCCACATCTGTTTGTTTCCTATTTTTGTTTTCTTCGGACAGCCCCCACCCCAATCATGCACCATATCATCAGTTCCAACGTCATATGCTGTTCTTGTCTATCGGAGGATGTATTGATCCTCACATGATCCGAGGCCAGGATTTTTGCATTGCACCTCCGACCCTGAGCTCCAGCCAAGTCTTTCCTCGCGGGGAGGAATGGCGTCGGCCACCAATGCCCGAGAAGAACGGGCCAAAGGAGGCTTGATTTTGCGGTCTACGTTTATCCAACTCTGCGCGGTGGTCACCGTAGTCTGCGTGTATCTTTCCCAGAGTAACAAGAGCTACCTGGCCGAAGACGCAGGGTAAACAACAAGATCTCATGTGCAATATAAAAAGAATCTCCCATTTTATATTCAATGTTCGATTAAGGCTAAAGGAAGCGACTCATTATCGATCTTTCAATTAGCAATATTGACCAAATTTCGTATGTTATTTCCGAAATTGTAACGCATCTTTATACCTCAAACCATTTATTTTCATCTTACTAGGTCAATCTATGATGACCATAGCTGCATTCGTTTTTATGCCTCCGCCACGGAGTGGTGCCGGAGGCATTATGTTTTCGGGTTGTCCGTCCTTGCATCCGTCCGTCCTTCCGTCCGTCCGTAATGAATTTTGTGGACAGCGTAACTACAAACCTTTTGAGGTATCCTCATGGAACTTGGCATGTATGTGTATTAGGGGGTGTAGTTGTGCCTATCAACTTTTAGGTGCATATGTTAAAGGTCAAAAGGTCAAGGTCAAATGTTCAAAATTTCACTATTTCCCTCATATCTATGCAATGCCTAAAGATATTTTCTAAAAACCTCGTGTATACATGTATTACCCAATTAAGATTCTCTGGTGAAAGTTTGGGGTCATGAGGTCAAAGATCAAAAGGTCAAGTAAAAATGTTAAAATTTCACCTTTTTTCTCAATATCTTGGAAATATTTCAAGGTATCTTCCTTGAACATAGTATATAGGCATGTACTGACTTGCAGTGATTACTAGTATCTAGGGAATTTTGGGTTCATGGGGTCAAAGGTCAGGGGTCAAAAGTCAAGGGTAACACTTCAAAATTTTACTATTTCCCTCATATCTATGCAATGCCTGGAGGATTTTTTTTTTCTTTTTAAACTTGGTGTATGTATGTTTAACCCAATAGAGATTCTCTGGTAATTTTTTTTTTCTGCCAAAAAGGTCAAAGGTCAAAAGGTCAAAGATCAAGTGAAAGTGCTGAACTTCACTTCTTCCTCCATATCTCGGTAGTGGCTCAAGTTATCTTGAAACTTATTAAGTACATATTTTATGCATGTTCTGCCCGACAATGATTCTCTTATGAATTTTAGGGTCAAAGGTCAAGGGTTAAAGGCCAGATGAAAATGGTAACAAGTTATTATTCAATACAGAAATTGCACTTTTTCTCCGTACCTTGAAAAGTACTCAATGCATACACTCATGAAAGGGTCAAAGTCAAGTAAAAGTCCTAAAATCCCCAAATACATGCTCTCTCATTCATCCAATTAAACCTAGGTCAAGGAAGGTGAACAGTCAACACATTTGTGACAAACATGTCATTTTAATATCTTGCCAATTTTGTGAAAATGTAATCACACATTGTCCACATGCACTATAGACCTATTAGGAGAATCTTGCATTATGGCAGAGGCATACCAGTCGCCATAGCGACATTTCTAGTTTGTTGTTGTTGGTTTTGTTTTGTTTTTTCCTTCTACCTAGCTTTGTTCCTAAACGGGAAAATATTTCTGCCACATTTAATGCATCCCTATCTCGGTCTATACGGTACTGCAGTAACTTAGTTCATCAATAAGCATGTTGAATATAAATAATATATAAAGCCCAGATTGTGTAGTCACCTTCTCTGCAGAATATCAAATGGATGCTGCGCTGTTTGACTAAATGAGGTTTAAAGTGCAATTCCTATGTAGAGTATGTCCCACTTGGCTATAAAGGGGGTGGCTAGTACCTGATCAGTGGGAATGCTGGGGGATGATTGTTCCAATCCTTGTGGGATTCATTTAAGAGTACATTATATATCTATTGTTGTGTGAAAATGATTTGCTTCAGAATGGTCTCATATTCAAGTAATATGCAGTTTAATGTTTCCAGGTTAGCATGCCTGTACAGTAACAGGGCGATCGTTAAATGGCCGTTAACGATCGCCCCGTCACTGTACAGGCATGCTAACCTGGAAACATTAAACTGCACATTACTTGAATATGAGACCATTCTGAAGCAAATAATTTTCAAACAACAATGTACTCTTAAATGAATCCCACAAGGATTGGAACAATCATCCCCCAGCATTCCCACTGATTCCACTGATCAGTTACTAGCCATCCCCTTTAATGTTTAGAGAAAAATCAAGCAATTTAATGGGAATGGTAAAGGCTTCATCAACATCGGATCGAAAAATAAGAATATTAAGGAACCTTCCCGTGTCACATGTTTGTGAGAATATTGTGGAAATTGTGCGCAGAGTACACATCATAAGCACGAGTATTTTACAGCTTACTTCTCTTTAAATGTTCTGTTTCATGGTTTTGCGCACAAATTTTCTAAGTGCCATGTTGTTTGATGTTTCTCAAGTTGGGCACATGTTTTCACATGTATGAATTCACTTTATATTGAGCATGTTGCAAATTATTGAGGTTCTTGAACAGCATGTTGCTGGCTTTTGAGGATGTTGCACAAGAATTTGAGCGTTTTGCAAACTCCTCGCGGACCACCCTGACACCATTGTAAATACCCTCGCGGGTGCGCTGCATCTCCACTAACGCCCTCTGACCTGTACATACGTTGTATACTGATCAATATCTTTTCCTGTTTGATGTCAAAACCAATACGATTCAATTCAATCACCCATAAGTGATAATTTCGGAAGACTTGACTGACAAATCACTTAACATAATTTTTCTCTGCTTATACTTTGATAGATTGAAAAGGGCGTCGCTGTTCAGGAATACAGTAATACCAGCTAGCTCTTCAAATGCGACCCCTGGATCTCGGCAGTCCCCTGGGACGGACTATTGGAGAGAAGATATCATGCGCCGATTATACAACGGAACTCCCAGTGAAAAAAGTGCCGTAACACCTATCAACTCAACTCAAGATCCGTCCGGTACGATTTCTCCTCCAGACATCCATTGCAAACCTGTTCAGAGAGTTGTGTACGTGAAGACGCATAAAACAGCTTCGACCACCATGGCCTCTATTCTCGAGAGATTCGGATATTTGCGAAATCTCTCGTTTGCGTTGGGTAAGTCAAACCATATCCTATCGAGCGAAAAGTTGTTCACGACTTCCATGCCCTTCCGAGTTCCGAATAGGACACGAACAGATTTTGATATGTTGGTTAACCACGTCAGATATAACCGCAAGGATATGGACATCGCAGTACCCAATGCTAAGTATGTTTCCATTCTCAGGAATCCCGTGTCACAGTTGGAGTCGGCTTTTGGTTATTTCGAAATGGGAAGACATTTGAAAATACAAACACAAAATCCCTTCGAGACTTTTATGACCAATCCACTATATTATTACCAGAAGAAGACATATTTCTGGACCAGAAGTAGAAATGGACAGCTGTATGATTTTGGCTTCGATCACAAATACGATGAAGATAAAAACCATATTCAATCGTTGATTGACAAAATATCGCAAGAAATAGACCTAGTGATGATAACCGAGTACTTCGATGAATCGCTAATACTCTTTCGGAAGCTAATGTGCTGGGACTTCGAAGATATCTTGTATATATCCAACGGCATTCGCAGCAAGAGTCACAGATACACAGTCACTGATGACATGGCCAAGAAAATTCGGACTTGGAGCGCTGGAGACGTGATGCTATATGAATACTTTAACAGGACGCTTTGGAAGAAAGTGGCAGAATATGGACCGCAATTTCAAAAGGACCTAGCTCACTTCCACTCCCTGGAAGAGAAAGCCATGGATTCATGCATCAACCAGTCCAAAAATGACACAAAGGATCGGAGAGAAGACAAACTGACTTTGAAAAGCAAGTCCAAATTCTGTCAGGATTGCTGCGTGGCGATGTACCGTATACTGCCCTCATTCGGCGGACTATGATTAGGCGAGCTAACGAGGAAGCTGCCCGTAGGGCTCGTGAACGTGGCAGGTGATTAAGTCATCACTCATGTGTCTTGTTTTAAGTTTGTTTTCATGGCCATATCTCGGTTGCCGCAGTCAAATTAATGCTAGCACAAAAAAGAG
Source organism: Diadema setosum (assembly GCF_964275005.1). NCBI lineage: Eukaryota > Metazoa > Echinodermata > Echinoidea > Diadematoida > Diadematidae > Diadema > Diadema setosum. Next base: position 35,541,795 of record NC_092686.1, read on the forward strand.
CATTCCGTACGTCATATCAAATTCAGTTTGATATCTACGTTGTTTATTTCGTGACCAAGTAATTTTGAATTCTTGCGCAAGCAGAACATGGTCTCTCCTGCCCTTAAATCAGGAGGGACAGAAACCACCAAACAGTGATTCTAGACTTACAGGCTTTTGAGGGGAAGGAGTTGACACATAGTGACACCATATTGTCATGTCTGTGTACTTGAGCTGGATGACATGGTAATCAAAGGGAAAAATAATCATAATAGCAACTCGAGAGAATCCTTTTGTTTCATTTTCCACGTTGATGCGTTGATTTTCAGATTCAGTTGCGTGTGAACATTTTTCTTTTGGAAAAACACCTTGTTCAATACTGGACCTACTTTTGACAACGGTTTCATCGGCAAGCTTGTTTTTATTGTTATTTCCTTTCTTATTTTAGATGATATTATGTGATATATGCAGGCTGAATAAGAAGATTTTTTTTTTTTTTTTCTGTTTTAGGGTAGTGGATAGCGGTTAATGAATGACTTGAAGCGATAAGAGACTTCGGGCTTGAATTTGTGCAGACATTTTTTTTTTTTTTTTCAATTTCCGTGATGATATGTCGTCACCTCCGTCACTGTCAATTCGTGGGATATTTGATAGTTCTAGATCACAGTACTTCAGTGTGTGCGTGCGCGTATGTTTGTATGTGTATGTGTATGTACGTGTGTGTGTGTGTGTGTGGTGTACGTGTGTGTGTGTTTTGTTGTATGCTTTTGACCAAGGAGGTACCAGTCAGTGGCGTATCTAGGGAAACGGCGCCCGGGGCAAGCGCGAAAATTACTGACGGGAAATGGAAATTGAGAAAGTGATGAAAATACTTTATTGAAGACTACTAGTTTTATTGTGAGTTTATTACAGCTCATTAGACAGTTGTTGTGAAACAGGAGTTGTTTACAAAGAGCTTTTTGTCGAACGTGCTTGGTAATCACAGTCAGGAATTCGGAATGCTTTAGGTATTCAAGATGACCATGCACCGATGTATCAGAAATTAGTGTCTGGAATTAATGTACTCCCTATTTGTGATGCGTAATTTGGTATATGTAGTTGGAAAATGGAAGGTTAGATTGATGTGTTTAGAAATAGGAGTGAGAAGGATAATTTTCATAATTTTGTGAAATTTTGCTGTAAACAGAAATGGACAGTAGGCGGATGAATATTAGTCATTTTCCAGGGGTTGAGTTGCACATGAATGCGCCCTTTGTGCTGTTCGTATGTACCGCGGGAAATTTGGACACTTGCACTGCACTCTGCACGACACACACCTCACTTCGCACTCTCGCACCGTAGCTAGGACAAGCAACCTGCCGCAATGGGTTGAGTCTGGCTGTTTGCTGCCCCTAATTTCTGAAAAAGTGTTCAACCCCAACCCCATCCCGGTAGGGACTTTAAACAAAGTGCACATGATATGCTTTTTCGAGCACTTAAAAGGGGTCTTTTTTAGGGTGATTTAAATGTAATGAAGTTTGATAAATTTTGGCGAGCGAGCGCAGCGAGCGAGCTGAAAATTTCTTGTATTTCAGCTTACAAAACATGGAATTCTTGTCATTTTTTGCTTGTTAAATCTTACAATTCTAATCAAGATACAGTGACGACCTTATAGATGATGATTTATACCAACAAACTGAGTACTTGAAAAAATACTCTAAATTAGTACGAGCTAGTGAGCCGAAATTTGTATATTTCCGCGTCATCATTCTTTGATTTTTTTTGCACCCCCCCCCCCCCCCGTATGTTCGAAACCGTTGGCGTCCTCTTTTGATCCAATCGGCGATCGCTTCAGAACGAATGAAATTGCAGTCGCTGCTCCGTGTAACATTTTTCCTGCTAAATATAAAATGACATGTGTGAACACAATAGACATAATCATTTTGTCCGCGTCATCATCACGTTTTGTTCTTACTTTCATTTTTTATATAAATTTTCGCGAGCGAGCGCAGCGAGCAAGCCGAAAATGTTTGTATTTCAGCTTACAGAACATGAAATTCTTGTGTGAACACAATAAGCATTGTCATTTTGTCCGCGTTATCATTTTTGTTATGCCTCCGCAACGAAGTGGCCGGAGGAATTATGTTTTCGGGTCGTCCGTCCGTCCGTCCGTCCGTACGTACGTCCGTCCCGTTTTGTTTTTGTCGATATCTCAAGAACCGTGTGGTGGTTTTACATCAAACTTGGTATGAGGGTATATCCTTGGGGATAATACTTTGTGTGGATTTTAGGGTCACAGGATCAAAGGTCAAAGGTCACAGGTTATTTTGTGAAAAAAAAATTGAAATTTCATGTTTTTCTCCATATCTCGCAAATGGTTCAAGGTATCCTCATGGAACTTAGTATATATGCTTGTACCGATGGGCAGTGATTATCTAGAGAAGTTGGGCGTCATTGGTCAAAGGTCGGGGGTCAAAGGTCAAGGTCAACTTCTCAAAATATCACTACTTTCCTTATATTTATGCAATGAATGAAGTTTTTTTTTTTAACTTGATGTATACATGTATTACCCAATATATATTCTGAGGGAGGTTTCTTGCCAAAAGGTCAAAGTTCAAAAGGTCAAGGGTCAAGTGAAAGTGCTGAATTGCACTTTTTCCTCCATATCTCAAAAGTAACTCAAGGTATCATCATGAAACTTGCCTATTTATGCATGTTCAACCTAACAGTGATTCTCTTTGGAACTGTGAGGTCAAAGGTCAAAGGCCAGGTTTAGATAATGCTATTTTCCCATTTGATACTGAAATTATACTTTTTCTCAGTACCTTGAAAAATTACTCAATGCATAAACTTATAAAAGGGTCAAAAGTCAAGTAAAAATCATCAGTTCCCCAAATACCTGCACTCTGACATTTTAATCATTCATCCAATTGAACCTAGTTCTAGGAAAGTGAACATTCAGCACATTTGTGTCAAACCTGTCATTTTGATATTTTGCCAATTGTTTGAAACTGTCATCACACATTGTCAAGACATTGTACTATAGACCTATTAGGAGA